>NC_134463.1:26603652-26667697 GCF_047948215.1 Lycorma delicatula | reverse complement strand
AATACCAATACAGTAGTCTGTTAGATTACTCATAGGTTAACGTCGAAATTAAAAAAAAATAAACTAAATATACAGATGAACCCAACAGGGTCGAAGCGCCCACCACGTGACGACGAGACTATCGTGTCCATCGTCACTCTTACCCCGGCTGCTTTCAGCGGTCGCCAAACATTGATGGCTTTTAATTAAAACTTACATTAAATGAATAATAATGATAATGTCACGAAGAAAATACGATAGTACTGATGTACTATTTCTAAACAATTCTTTAATAATTTTTGGTCCCGTCTCTTACTAGGTGAAAAAATATGTCCACTAAGAGGCCTCCCATCATCAAATAAATTAAATACCTAGTTTATCAGTTAAATTATTTAGAATACGAAATCAGTAGTCTGTTAGATTACTCATACGTTAACGTCGAAATTAAAATAATAGAAAGTAAATATACAGATCGAACCTCCCAGGGACGAAGCGCCCCTCCACGTGACGAAGAGACTACCGTGTCCATCGTCACTCTCACCCCCGCTTCTTTCGCGGTCGCCAAACATTGATAGTTTTAAATAAAAACTTAATTTATATGAAGAATTATGTTAACGTCACGATGAAAATACGATAGCAGTTTTTGTACTAATTCTAAAATAATTCCTTAGTAATCTTTGGTCCCATCTCTTAGTAGGTGAACACAAATATCCACTAAGAAGCCTCCCATCTTCATGTAAATTAAATACCTAGTTTAGCAGGTAAATTAATCAGAATATGAAATTAATATGGTTAAAATTTTTTATTTATTGTAACCGTAAAGGAAAAAACACACCCCACGTGACGATGACAATACCGTGTCTGTCGTCACTCTCCTTTTGCTGCTTTCAGTGGTCGCCAAACATTGATAGTTTTTAATAAAAACTTTATTTACGTGAAGAATAATGATAATGTCACGAAGAAAATACGACCGTACTGTTGTTCTAATTCTACATTAATTCCAAAGTAATCTTTTGGTCCCGTCTCTTAGTTGGTGAGAAACATTATCCAATTAGATGCCTGTCATCAGCAAGCAAAATAAATACCTAGTTTAACAGTTAAATTAATTAGAATACGAAATCAGCAGCCTGTTAGATTACTCGTACGATTAACATAACAGGTAAACAAAAGCAACTAATTTTGCAGATAAAACTTAACACTAACTAAGCTTGTATATAGTTTTTTATTTTTGTATAAAGTAAATTAAATCAAATTAAAACAAATTTACCCAAATTGATATGTAGAATTATAAAATATCACGATGGTGTACTAAATTATATTGGTGTACTAAATCTAAAATAATTCCTTAGTAATCTTTGGTCCCGTCTCTTACTAGGTGAAAATATATCCATTAAGAGGCCTCCCAACATCAAGTAAATTAAATACTTTGTTTATCAGTTAAATTAATTAGAATACGAAATCAGTGGTATGTTAGATTACACATAGGTTAACGACAAAATTAAAATAAGAGAAACTAAATATACAGATGTAACCTCCCAAGGACGAAGCGCCCACCACGTGACGATGAGACTACCGTGTCCATCGTCACTCTCACCCCCGCTGCTTTCAGCGGTTGCCAAACATTGATAGTTTTAATTAAAAACTTATCTTATATCAAGAATAATGATAATGTCACGAAGAAAATACGATCCTACTGTTGTACTAATTCTACACTAATTCCTATGTAATCTTTTGGTCCCTTCTCTTAGTAGGTGAGAAACATTATCTACTAAGATGCCTCTCATCATCAAGTAGTCTAAATACCTAGTTTAACAGTTAAAATAATTAGAATACGAAATCAGCAGTCTGTTAGATTACTCGTACGATTAACATTAAAGCTAAACAAGTAACTAATTATGCAGATAAAACTTAACACTAACTAAGTTGGTATATAGTTTTTTATTTTTGTGTAAAATAAATTTAATCAAATTAATCCAAATTTACCCAAATTGATATGTAGAATTATAAAATATCACAATGTAAATGCGATAGTACTTTTGTACTAATTCTAAAATAATTCCTTAGTAATTTTTGGTCCCGTCTCTTACTAGGTGAAAAAATATTTCTACTAAGAGGCCTCCCATCATCAAGTAAATTAAATACCTAGTTTATCATTAAAATAAAAGAAACTAAATATACAGATTAAACCTCCCAGGGACGAAGCGCCCACCACGTGACGATGAGACTACCGGGTCCATCGTCACTCTCACCCCCGCATCTTTCAGCGGTCGCCAAATATTGATAGATTAAAATAAATACTTAATTTATATGAAGATTTATGGTAATGTCACGAAGTAAATACGATAGTATAATTGTACTATTTCTGCAATAATTCCTAAGTAATCTTTTATACTAAGAGACGGGACCCTCTTAGTATGTGAGAAACATTATCCAATATGATGCCTCCCATCATTAGGTAAATTAAATACCTAGTTTATCAGTTTATTTAATTAGAATACGAAATCAGTAGTCTGTTAGATTACTCATAGGTTAACGTCGAAATTAAAATAAAAGAAACTAAATATAGAAATAAAACCTCCCAGGGACGAAGCGCCCACCACGTGACGATGAGACTACCGTATCCATCGTCACTCTCACCCCCGCTGCTTTCAGCGGTCGCCAAACATTGCTAGTTTTAAATAAACAATTTATATGATGAATAATGATAATGTCACGAAGAAAGTAAGATAGTATTGTTGAAATAATTCTAAAATAATTCCCTAGTAATCTTTTGTCCCGTTTCTTAGTAGGTGAAAAAAAATATCCACTAAGAGGCTTCCCATCATCAATAAATTAAATAACTAGTTTATCAGGTAAATTAGTCAGCATTTAAAATAAATAGTCAGATTACTCGTACGTTAACATCGAAAGTGAAACAAAATAACTAAACTTACAGATATTTCATCACACTACTAAAGCTGGTTAAAATTTTTCATTAAGTGTATAAATAAAGGAAAAAACCCACACCACGTGACGATGACTCTACCGTGTCTGTCGAAACTCTCCCCCCATTGCTGCTTTCAGCGGTCACCAAACATAAATAGATAGTTTTAAGACGCCTCCCATCATCAAGTAAATTAAATACCTAGTTTATCAGTTAAAGTATTTAAAATACGAAATCAGTAGTGTGTTAGATTACTCATAGGTTAACGTCGAAATTAAAATAAACGTAACCAAATATACAGATTATACCTCACAGGGAAGAATCGCCCACCACGTGACGATGACACTACCGTGTTCATCGTCACTCTCACCCCCGCATCTTTCAGCGGTCGCCAAACATTGATAGATTAAAATAAAAACTTAATTTATATGAAGAATTATGGTAATGTCATGAAGTAAATACGATAGTATAGTTGTACAATAATTCCTAAGTAATCTTTGGTCCCGTCTCTTACTATGTGAGAAACATTTTCCACTAAGATGCTTCCCATCATCAAGTAAATTAAATACCTAGTTTATCAGTTAAATTAATTAGAATACGAAATCAGTAGTCGGTTAGATTACTCATACGTTATCGTCAAAATTCAGATAAAAGTAACCAAATATACAGATTATACCTCACAGGGAAGAATCGCCCACCACGTGACGATGACACTACCGTGTTCATCGTCACTCTCACCCCCGCTGCTTTCAGCGGTCGCCAAACATAAACAAACAGGTTATAATAATGACGTAATTTACGTAAAGTTAATTTTTAATGACAGAAATTAAATCCGCTGGTATTGTACTAATTCTACACTAAATTCAATTTATATGAAGAATTATTTTAATACCAGGAAGTAAATACAATAGTATTGTTCTACTAAATATACAATAATTCCTAACTTATCATTTGGTCCTTGTCAGTGTGTGTAAAAATCATTATCCCATGATGGCCTCTCATCATCAAGTAAATTAAATACTTATTACCTCAGTTAAATTAATTAGATTACGAAACCAATATTCTATTAGATTACTGTTACGATTAACGTTGAATTTAAAAAATTGTAATTTAATATATAGATCATGCATCACAATAACTAAGCTGGTTAAAAGTTTTTTATTAAGTATAATAGTCAGGGAAGAAGCGCCCACCAGGTGACGATGACATTACCGTGTCCATCGTCAATCTCACACCCGCATCTTTCAGCGGTCGCCAAACATAAACAAATAGTTTATAATAAGGACGTAATTGATATAAAGTATTATTTTAAATACAGAAGTGTATCCGATAATATTGTTGTACTAATTCTACACTAATTTTCATGTAATCCTTTGGTCCTCCTTCATAGTAGGTAAAAATCATTATCCAATACGTCTCTTATCATCAAGTAATTTAAATACCTTGTTCATTAGTTAACTTAATTAGAATACGAAATCAGTAATCTGTTAGATTACTCAAACGTCGAAATTAAAATAGAAGTAACTAAATAAACAGATTAAACCTCCCAGGGGCAAAGCGCCCACCACTCACGATGACATTACAGTGTCCATCGTCACTCTCACCCCCGCTGCACACAGCGGTCGCCAAACATAAACAAATAGGTTATAATAAGGACGTAATTTATGTAAAGTATTATTTTGATGACAGGAAGTAAATCCGATAGTATTGTTGTACTAATTCTACACTAATTTCTATGTAATCCTTTGGTCCTGTCTCATAGTGGGCAAAAATCATTATCCAAGACGCCTCCTATCATCAAGTAAAATAAAACCTTTTTATCAGTTAAATTAATTAGAATACGAAATCAGTAGTGTGTTAAATTACTCATACGTTAACGTCGAAATTAAAATAAAAATAACTAGATATACAGATTAAACCTCCCAGGGACGAAGCGCCCACCACGTGACGATGAGACTACCGTGTCTATCGTCACTCTCACCCCCGCTGCTTTCAGCGGTCGCCAAACATTGATAGTTTTAAATAAAAACTTAATTAATATGAAGAATTATGGTAATGACATAAAGAAAATACGATAGTATTTTTGTACTAATTCTACAATAATTCCTAAGTAATCTTTGATCCCGTCTCTTAGTATGTGAGAAACATTATCCATTAAGATGCCTCCCATCATCAAGTAAATTAAATACCTAGTTTATCAGTTAAAGTAATTAAAATACGAAATCAGTAGTCTGTTAGATTACTCATAGAGGTTTAATACAGATTAAACCTCCCAGGGACGAAGCGCCTACTACGTGACGATGAGACTACCGTTTCCATCGTCACTCTCACCCCCTTTGCTTTCAGCGGTCGCCAAACATTGATAGTTTTAAATAAAAACTTAATATATATGAGGAATAATGATAATGTCACGAAGAAAATACGATAGTACTGTTGTACTAATTCTAAAATAATTCCTTAGTAATCTTTTGTCCCGTCTCTTAATAGGTGAAAAAAAATATCCACTAGGAGGCCTCCCAGCATCAAGTAAATTAAGTACCTATTTATCAGGTAAATTAATCAGAATATGAAATAAATAGTTAGATTACTTGTACGTTAACATCAAAGTGAAATAAAAGTAACTAAACTTACAGTTAAATCATCACACTAACAAAGCTGTTTAAAATTTTTCTTTAAGTGTAAACGTAAAGGAAAAAACCCACACCACGTCACGATGACACTACCGTGTCTGTCGAAACTCTCCCCCCATTGCTGCTTTCAGCGGTCACCAAACATAAATAGATAGTTTAACATAAAAAGCTAATTTATATGTAGAATTATGGTAATATCACGAAGTAAATACGATAGTATTGTTGTACTAATTCTGCAATAATTCCTAAGTAATCTTTTGGTCCAGTCTCTTAATAGGTGAGAAGCATAATCTACTAAGATGCCTCCCATCATCATGTAAATTAAATACCTAGTTTATCATATAAATTAATTACAATACGAAATCAGTAATCTGTTAGATTACACATACGTTAACGTCGAAATTAAAATAGAAGTATCTAAATATACATATTAAACCTCACACGGAAGAAGCGCCCACCGCGTGACGATGACACTACAGTGTCCATCGTCACTCTCATCCCCGCTGCATTCAGCGGTCACCAAACATAAACAAACGGGTTATAATAATGACGTAATTTATGTAAAGTTATTTTTTTAATGACAGGAAATTAATCCGGTGGTATTGTTGTACTAATTCTACACTAATTTTTATGTAATGCTTTTGTCCTCTTTCATAGTCTGTAAAAATCATTATTCAAGACGCCTCCCATCATCAAGTAAGTTAAATACCTAGTTTAGCAGTTAAATTAATTACAATACGAAATAAATAGTCTATTAGATTACTCGTACGTTAACATCGAACGTAAAATATAAGTAACTAAACTTACAGATTAAACCTCACATTAACTAAGATTACTCGTACGATTAACATCGATATTAGAAATAACAGTTATTGAATAATCAGTTTATCGTCTAGACTTCTTAGCCTGAGTTACAAGTAATGGATACGTGTGTAGAAGTGTTCGAAGTTCCCACCACGCGACGATGACACTACCATGTACATCGTTACTCTTACCCCCGCTGTCTGCAGCAGTATGATATTGAAGAAGGTTATTCACTTTAATGCATTCACATAAACAACCTATTTTTTCTATTTTAAAATTAGTAAAACTTTTTTTTGTAATTTAGTGATTAATATATAATATTATTTCTGTATAAGTGACCACTAGTTAACAAAAAGGTAATATGAGAAAATGATTGCGTTTGTGATGCTATTTACACTGCAAAAACAATGAATCTTTTTGAAAGTTCAACCAACCACAAGAAGAATTGGTAAAATAAGCAATAAATTAAAAAAATATATATACTCTCCTACACTTATTTACTTTCAGAATTTTATTAATCACAATAATTGCTAATTCAACATAAAAAAAATTCAAAGTGATTAAAAACTTTTTACAATACATATAATTTAAAATTACAGTGTGATACAATTTTGGGGTAAATATGTGAAGTAGTAACGTATATGGTAAGCAGCACATTGTTATAAGACTAAGGAGAGGATTAATTACTAAAATAATTATAAATAAGTATTAAGAATTACTAAGTAACTAAGTATTTTATAAATAAGAATTTTCTTTAATGTCCGCGAAACAGCTTACTGTCAGAGCAATTTTATCAAATATTTCTCTCAAATTTTGTTGTAGCATTTAGCATATTAACTTACATAAAATATTTTTTAAATATATCTCAATAATTAAACATATTTACCTGCTCTACTTACTGTGTGATATACTTACACTGTGTGATATGAAACGAGAATTACGAGATCTGGAAGAAGAAATGGATGAAATGCAAGATAATTTCAGAGAAAAACAAGCAGATGAATATACATCCCTGAAAAAAGAATTAGAGCAAACAGCAAAAAATTGTAGAATCCTTTCATTTAAGTTGCGTAAAGCGGAAAGGAAGCTGGAAAGTGTTGAAGCAGAAAAACAAAATTTTTGGTTTACTTTGAAGTTAAAATGGAACATTTGTTACCTCCCCCTATTCAAGTTTAATCCTTATGGAGGTATTCTGCCTACAAGATCTGTTTTTTAAGATTTTTTTACAAAATTAAAATAGAATTGTAATCTTGGATCTATTTCATAATTTGGGAAAGTGATGTAGTCTTCGGTTTTGTTAAGTTGCGATATTCTGTTGAACCTGAAAATATAACAGCTACTTGTAAAATAACTACTACTAAAACTTTACTACTACTCTACTTACTACTCTAACTGCTACTCTAATTTTACTACTTTTAAAATAAACCATTCTGCACTCACCATCAGCTGACTTCTATTAACCCTCCTTACATTTCATTCTGGAAGTAGCACCTGAAGAGTCCGACAAATGTTGATGAGTGATGTCTCTTATTTCTGATGCAAATAAAATGCTGGCTTCTGGATAATCCGAGTTTTCTGTTGAGAATTACTTTGCACATTTATTTTTTCTAACACATTTATATGCGATCACACACCACAACTTAAATTATTTATTAACGCAAATGAAATTAATATTTTAAAATCCATAGTAATGCATTTTGGCTCCTGTAATGATATATTTGTACAACATGTACTGTGAACTTATGGTCTTCCTCATTAACACATTCATATCCAATTACGCAAAATTGAAGTATTTATTAACACTAACAAAATTAATATAACACTTATAGTAATGTATTTCTATTCCTGTAATGATGTATATGTATCGTCATATACTGTGCACCTTGTATAACTTCTCATGTAAATAACTGACAAAGGATTATAATACTGACAGCATCCTGGTCACTGGATCAATACAAATTATGTAAAATGATTAGCAGTAAAATAAAAATTTTTGTTCAATTTCTGTTTCTCAATCAAAATTTGTTTCCATGGTTTCTAAATTTTGTCCATTAGTGGACAAAAAAAATTACAAAAAAAATTGTTTTAAATACAAATTTAAAATAAAAAATATTTTCACCCTGTTATAATGAATTTGCTACTATAACAAAATATGATTAAACCATGAGTCATTATAATATTTTGTATAATGAACTAGGAAATATATGTTTTACTTTTTATTTTATCTTCGTAAATATATTATTATGAATTTACATTTCTTATAATTTTTGTTAAAGTTATATTTTATGTGCAATGACTAATATACTTTTTAAGACTTTGGGGGCTGGCATCTCCACAGCCCTAGCCTCTGCAGCCTTTCTTCTTACTACACCCTGAACTGCAAAACACTTTACACTGTACACATACATTACACCAATAACACTTGTGTAGTATAACACTACACAAATTACAACATACATCCTTACACAACTATACAACAACATCCTACATTGTTACTTCTTACATTTACATTCAATGGTGTTGCAACAGCTTACGAAACGCAACCACAACCCAAGGTGGTAGCCGATGGGTGAGTGGCTCTACGTAATGAGTCTCGAACAATGTTCTCTGGGTGAACCCAGTTTTATTTAGCTCTAGCTCCAGTACATGTGTGCCCTGCTGGAGTGGTCTATTACATCGCCAGCACTGGTGGGACCAAAATTAAAAATCTACAAATAAATCCTCTGATGGTTGGTAGTCCATCTGAAAAAAACACCAATTTTAGCTTAGTGAAAAGGCCTTGGTCCGCTTTGTCTGATGAGGATAATATTACTGCAGAAGAGAGTATATTGAATTCTAAAGAAGCAAATCTAAAATATAAGAATATTTGTTTTGTGGTTCTTCAAAATAATCAAGAGCGTGGCTCCCTCCAAAAGGTTTCGCCTTTTCTGATTAACAAATGTGAACTGGTTCTCCAGAAAACATCAAAAAATTATGAGAGGGAACTCTGATAGAAACTTTTAATGATGAGTTATGTCCCTGTTATGTCTCCCTGTTATGTCTCAACAATATGGACGACGTAAACATAAGTGCAATATGCCACAAGACAAAAGTACCAGCTAGGGAGTAATTTTTTACCACAACCTTCTGAAGGGATATAAATGAAATTGCTGATGGACTTCGTAACCAAGAAGTTGTGAAGATGAAAAGAATAAAGAAACAACAGAACAGAGTGGAAGAACCTACACCTTCCTAACTTTTAATCTTCCGGTACCACCAGAGAAGATTAAAGTGAGTTGCCTTTCAGTTCAGGTGCGACCTTTCATCCCCAACCCATGATGATGTTTCCAATGCCAAGGGTACGGCCGTACTATAACTTCTTGTTCCAAGACTGCAATTTGTGCTTGATGTGCAAAAGAAGGTCACTATGACACCAACTGCTAGGAAGAAGAAAGAAGTGCTAACTACGGTGGAATACATTCAGCTCAATCTCAAGATTGCCTAACTTTTAAAGAAAAGGCAATTCTAAAAATCTGTACCGTGCAAAAGATTTCTTTCCCAGCTGCTTGAGGAGAATATAAAAAGATACTTAGCTCTCGAAACCTTGTTAAATCAGATGTCTCTTTCACCGCGTCAACATCAAATAAAGCTCCGGTAAATGAAGGCAACCAACAGTGCAGATCCTGTAGAGTGAGCTGAAAAAGCTTGTTCAGGTGTTATCTGATTAGGATGCTTCACTTACTGCAACTATTTCTGAATTAACGAAGATGAATAAGAAGTTATTAGTTACAGCTAGTGAAACTAGTGGGATACCTCCAAAAGTTCCTGTCCCTAAAGTTATACCTTTATGGACAGGAGTAAATACAGCTGGTGGTAAGCCAACAAATAAGCTCTCTGTTAAGTGAGCCCACAAACCCCTCCTGTGGGATCTCTGCAACTTCCTATTTTTCTAAATCTTCCCCTCCAACACCACATCTACTGAAGGATATGGTAGAGGAACTGCCCGCCCCCAAGGCACCAGAGTTTTTTAAAACAAAAAATTCAAAAAAGAGAAACTAAATCACCTGCAACTAATTTTTTCATATATATTCATCTGTATTTTTGTATCTAACTACCTTTATGAGCATTATTCAGTGGAGTATGGGAATGTAAGAGTTCTTCAGTTCTGCATTACAGATCTTTGAGTGTTGATGTGCACACATGAACCATTAATAATGTGCTTCCAAGAAACACATCTACTAGAACAAGATGTGGCAACACTCAGAAACTATACATGTGAGAGATGCTATAACTAGTGTTGTTATTTTCATGGGGAATGAGGGTATTGGCTACAAGGCTAAAACTAGCAACCCTCACTCCTGCTGTTGCTGTAAAAATCTCAGTCCTCTTTAAATTGCATATCTGAAATATTTATATCAATATTTGTATCTCTCACCGAACTCTTGAGTCCTAGAAATATCAAATCTCCTCACGCAAATCCCATCGTTGTTTTTAATAGTAGGAGACTTTAATGCCCACCATATTTCCTGAGGCTCATCTTTCTGCTCCTCTTGAGGAAATATGATAAACAGATTCCAATAAGACTTGGACCTTGTCTACTGAATAATGGTTCATACACATTCATGTAGTCTTCGTCTGGTACTATCAAACATCGACCTCTCTTTATGCTTATCAAATTACTACTCTCTTGTCTTAATTGGTCTACTTGTGACGACCTTCTCAGCAGTGACTACAGGCCAATTATTATAGCTTTTGGAGTTGACCGCAAGGTGAATAAAAGGCTATGGAGATGGATTGTTGTAAAATCAGATTGGATCGGTTACCATAAAGCCTTCCCATCACAGTATGATGATAATGTAGACGCCCTTGACGAACTTACCTCTTTTAGGTCTCTGACAGTTGAGAATGCTAATAGATAAATCCCACAAATATCGGGAAACCCAAGAACTCTTTCCGTTCCTTAGTGGAATGATGATTTCCAAAACGCTAATAGCAATCGACGACAGCACTGCGCAAATTTAATCGCAAACCTACAAATGAACATTTAGATTTGTACCGTAAGGCTAGAGTGGTATGTCATCGGGTATTCTTGGACGCTAGGAGGAAGTCATGTAGGAAATACGTAGACACCATCTCACGTACTACTCCCATGTCTGCTGTGTGGAAAAAGATCCGTACAATCTGCGGATCTCCAAAACAGTCAATTTTCGGACTCATTCATGAAGGGGAACTCCTTACATCACCTTCTGCAGTGATAAGTAATTTGGCAGATTCTTTCCGTTCGGTGTCTCTCACCTCATCATACAGTAATGAATTTCAGAGGTACAAATTACAGATTGAAGTACTACTGTTACATTTTGTTGATTCGGTCGGTGAATTAAACGCTCCATTTTCTTCAACTCACGTAACACCTATCCTGGACTCGGCAACATTCGTCTCAGTATGCTTTCACACCTTCCTAATTCGGCACTCCAACACCTATTCTGTATTTATAATAGTTATTCTCCTCACAAGTTTTCCCTTCAGTCTGGTTATTGACTATTGTCGTACCAATACTTAAACCTGGTAAAGACATCTCTTTGACAAGCTTCAAGTCATGGAGAGAATGTTGAACCGCAGGCTCACATGGCATTTAGAGAGATATGGCATTCTATGCCTAGAACAATGAGGTTTCTGCCAAGGACGTTCTTCCATTGACCATTTAGTGTCACTGGAAGCAGCTATTCAAAACGCTTTCCTATTCTGTCAGCGCCTCGTCGCTATCTTCTTTGATATCAAGAAGGTGTACGACACGGCCTGGCGACGTGGTATTCGTAACACCCTTAAAGAACGGGGAGTCAAGGGTTGTATGCTTGCATTTATCAGGGGTTTCTTAAATGACCGAACTTTCCGTGTTCGTATTGGAGATTCTTTATCGGGTAGCGTCAACTTGGAGAATGGAGTACCTCAAAGAAGTGTACTAAGTGCCACCTTGTTTTCTACAGCCATCAACATATTACTCAATGTGTGCAACCACCTGTTTCATGTTCGTTAATTGTTAATGATTTTTCCATATATATTACGTCCCGTTCAACAGCACAGCAGAGAGATTATCACAGAACATGCCTTGAAGTTTGGTTCGAGGTTACCGGCTTCGCATTTCACCTGAGAAAATAAAATGTGTAGTCATTTCTTGGCTGCTGGATCCTTCCACTCCGCAAGTTTTTTTCAACGGAGAGCTAATTACTATGTCACCCAACATCAGGTTTTAAGTATATTTTTTATAGCCACCTTACTTGGGTGAAACACATCAAAGAAATAAAAACAAAATGTTCTAAACTGCTAGATATGGTATGAGTTCTTAACAACACGAATTGGAGAGCCGATAGGTCATGTACTTTGCGATTTTATTATACCTTATTTCGTTTCCGTTTAGATTATGGTTGTATCCACTACTCTTCAACGCGTAATATTGCACCGAAGATATTAGATGCTTTACATCATGCTTCTCTCCGTCTTCCTACAGGGGCTCTAGATCAATCCCTGTCACTAGCATACTTGTTGAGTGCAATGAACAATCACTTGGGATAGACGTGACCAAATGTCAGCATCTTACTTTGCCTGTATTAAAGGGCAACCGAATCACTCGGCTTTTGCCGCAGTTCTTGCAAATCCTAATTTACAAAGATATGAAGACCGTCCAGGTTTCACTGCACCTATGTGTGTGCGTAACCGGTGGTTACTACAGCTTTTAAAAGTAGACATACCTCCTATTTTTTCAACGTATCCCTGTTCATATCCTTCGTGGAGAATCAACCTTATATTTTTGATCTTAACATATACAAGAAAAAATCAGCACCACCTAACGTCTTTGAACAAAGTTTTCACCATATTCTCTCTAAAATAAACTTGGACGCAATAGTATACACAGATGAATCGGAACAGAATGATACCGTTGGATGCGCATTTATTCTTAAGAGCAGAATCTATATGTTTGGTCTACCTAATATTACAAGTGTATTTACAGCAGAACTGTACGCCATCAATAAGGCTTTCAATATCGTTACCCCAAAATACCGTCAACCCAGAATACCCCATCATATCCTAATCTGTAGCGACTCGTGTAGTGCACTTCAAGCTTTAGAAGATTTTTACTCTAGACATCTTTTGGTCTCTGAAATCTATAACGCAATCCCTGAGTTGAATCATCATAACCCAAAAGTGAGTTTCTGCTGGATCCTATCAGTTATGTAAAACACGCTCTTCGAGCAAAGTGGCAAGATGACTGGACTGCCACAGTGGATAATAAACTCCGATATTAAACATGTATTGCCATGGGACTCGTCTTTCAGAAAACTACGTCGAGAGGTAGTACACCTTTATCGATTGCGGTTAGACCATACCAGAGTCACACACGGTTATCTAATGCCAAAAGTAAATGCACCAGTATGCATACGATGCAACTGCCGCTTGACTGTGCACCACATACTGTGGGTTGCATATGTTATGCGGCGTTGCGTCGTAAATTTAAACTGCCCAGAAATATCCATCAAATCTTGGGCAATGATAATGAAATTTTAGACCGGATGTTTCTACTTTTACGTCGTGTTGCTCTTATACATAGAATTTGATATTGTTGCGTGTAATTTTTTCTTTATTTGAAAGGTTTTTAGTGTCTGTTTTGATTTAATTTTTATGTTTTGTGTTGGTTTTTTATTATGTTAACCGAGAAGAGGCCTTTACACCCCTCTCGGATTTTTTAAATTTTACATTGTTTTTACATTTTTTTAAGATTCCGATTTTGATGTTGGTGGTAAGTTTTTAGTGATATTAATTTTAATTTTTTATTTTTAGTTTTTATTTTATAGTTTTTATGTCACTTCTTTGTTATCCGAGTAAGGGATACACCCCTCTCGGACGTCGTAAAATTCTATTTATTTTTAGTTAAAGTTTAAATATATATATATATAGTTTTTTATTTAAATTTTTAGACTGTTTGTAGTTAAAACCTTTTTACTCCGAGCTATGATAACCCAAAATCGTTTTTCGCCCTCCCAAAAAAAATATTTTATTTAACAATCCGTATTTATGAGCACATGGTGTACGTGTACCCCCTTTTTTAAGTATGAGTATTTAAAGCTGAAGTTTTATTATATTACTTTTACAGAGCCTGCTTAATTATTCCTTCCTTTATAGATAATATTAATTAAAATATTAATTCAACAATGATATTAAACACTATGAATTCAATACGTTTGTTTGATTCTTACAAAATTACTGTGGTTGAAAATTGTAAGAATCAAACAAACGTATTGAATTCATAGTGTTTAACATAATTGTTGAAAATATTTTTCTAAAGCCTCTTTCAGTAGCAATATTAAACTTCTACTGTCGAGAAGAGTGAAGAGGGGAAGAAGAGGAGCTGCTCTACTTGAACAGTTCCGGCTGAGATGGAGCAGCAGTAAAAGGTTAATCTAGAGAACACCCCTCAAACTAGTTAAGAATGTTAAGGAGTTACTTAGTAACTGGCCAGAGAACTGAAAGAGCTTGCCTTAGATATGGCGAGGGTCGTGACGGCGTTTAGAGGATTTGTTGAAAGTAACCCCTTTGAAAGAAAAGCGGAATTGAGACCAGGACTGATGCCGGTAGCATCGAACTGTTACGGCAATTGGAAGAGCGCATCAAGAATGATGACATAGGTGTCCTCGTGGCCGCCAAATGGAGGAGGGAATGGTTCGTTGAGACCGTGGAACTGGATGAACCTGTATTTCTGGAACGAGAGATGGACATTGATGTCATACTCGATCTCAATAAACCGAAAAGCAGGTTCTCAAAGTCAACATTTAAAGTGGCTCCAACAGTTAAACATTTGAAGGCTACGGGTCAACTGCGTGTGGGTCAGCTGCTTGCCTGTAAGGAGTCATCCAAGTTCTCCGGGGAGATAACCTGGAGGGCTTTAAAAGAAGAGTGTTTATTCTCGAGATTACTTCATAGAAGAGGAGGAGAATATTTCACATCTAGGAAGGATATTGCCGAACGTTTTCTCCAAGCTAAACTAGATGTTGAGTCGAGGAGGGCGAAGCAGCCAGGGTGACAAGGAAAGTTCTGGAATACGCGGGTAGGACTAATAGGACGACCGGTTTTTACGTTGAAAAAGAAAGTAAAACTAAAGCCAAGAGAGATAGATTTACCAGTGTGAAAACGGCAGAAAAGGCGAAGACTAGTTGTTAGGTCAACAGAACAGGGGAAGAAGACTTCGCTGACCTTCATAGGGAAGTCAAAGGAGGAGTTACAGACTCCAAAATTTTCTCTGTCCGTCAGGGACAGGGAGAGGGCATCTTGATCAAAGTTAAAGATGAAGCTGAAGAGCCTGAGAAGGTAATTATAAAACTTCAAGTGGGAGTACAAGGTATTAAGGTGGCATTAAAAAAGAACTTTCGAAACTAAAAAATTAACATTAACGAAATAGATGCCTTAACAACTAGGGAAGAGGTGATCAGTGCTGTGGAAGCTGTAATTGAGGTTAACGACGAGAGAAAGCAATCTATTAAGTTAAGACCTGCCCATTCTAACAAGCAGGTGGCCTTGTTAACAATTAATAGTGAGGAGGCGGATAAACTAATGAAAAGAGGTCGACTCCAGATAAGGATAGTTTGCTGTAGGGTAACCCCCTGCTTTGATGACGAGAGAGGTTTCAAATGTTGGGAGATGGGCCACAAGGCTGCAAAATGTCAAGGCCCTAACAGATCTCGCAGTTGTTTTAACTTCGGCAAGGAAGGGCATTTAAGTTTGGTTGTAGGGAGCTTACAACCTACCAGAAATCTGTTGCGGAGGGACACAGACAGGGGAGCAATGTAAGCAACTACGAAGGTACACACCAACAGAAGCCGTCAATCCCATGATCTGTTGTGGACCATTGCGAGGGATATTGATGTGGACCTCCTACTGGTCTTGGAACCTAATCTCAGTGTTGTGATGGATGATAGATCACAGATCCCAAATGCTCATGTGCCATCATCGGTCGCCACACCCCACCCTCCACATTCATAGCTGATGTGCCATCACCGTACTGACTAGACAGTACACTGTCACTGATAAGGGAGGAGGTAAAGGGTTTGTTTGGTTCGCTTTTGCGAGGATGTCCTTCTTCAGTTGTTAAAATTTCCCAAACATACCTATAGAGGAATTTGGCGAGTTTGTGGAAGATCTTGTAGAAATGGTGAGACCTAGTATTTATAGGAGGCGATTTTAATGTCAAATGCCATGAACTGGGAAGTGAGATATTCAATAAGAGGGGCAGACAAAACTGGCTGTTTGTTATGGCATCTTTTGTGCCTTGTTTACTTGAATGCTCGAATAACTTTGTACAAAGGTAATATAATGTATTTGCTTAAACATTTAACAAATTTGTTATTGTTTATGTATTTTAAAAATTTTCAACAAAATGATTGCATTTTTTATTGTTTGAAGCAATTTATTGTATTCTGTTCTTCACCATCCCACTTTTACCAGCATTCTTCATTATCCTTTTTAGATAGATTTCATAAGAAACCTACCTATTGTAATGGGTGCCATGATTTGACTTCCAGAAAATTTTGACATATCTTCACGTTTCACATCCCCCAGACCTCAAAACCCTCGTCAGTCCAAAAGTTCATATATACATACATACATACATACATACATATATATATATATATTTCACTTTCTTGTGGATACGATAACTGCCATAATTTTGCAGCAATCACCTTTAAATTAATACATAAAAATATAACAACCAAAAATCTCTGTGAAGTTCATTGATGAGCAAAATCAAACCATGTGGATGGAAATGGCGGGAGGGCTTTTTTAAAAAAACAAAATATTGCTATAACTTTCTTGTTAAGTAAAATATCGAATTTGTTTAAAGTTCCTACTATTCTGTGGACAAGGGACTAAAACATATCCATGTAAAAATTTTTGATATCGCCAAACATTAGCCCAGGGGGTGGAAAAAATTACCTAACATTACCTTAAAATTTTTTCTGAAACAATTTTTGATATGGCCAACCCTTACAACAATGGATGACCAAAATAATGTTGGAATTGTAAGAAGAGGCTTCCCATATGCTAAACATGTGAAACTTGTTTACATATGAAACCATTGTCATATTGAGTGAATTTGAAGTGAACTCATTTTAACTACCGTGACTTAGTACCACGTATATTTTAATTTCTGCAAAGTGATAATATTTTAAGTGGCTAATGTAGGAATATTGTACAAATAATCTCATCACTGTTGTTACATTTATACATGTTTTTAAATAAAACTTTCTGAAAACAATGTTTTTTTTTTTTTTTATCAATACAGAGACAAACCTAGAGTCTCCCACTAATCCTCAAATAGGTGATGAAACAGTTCATCAAACAGTTTAGCAATAGCACGTAGTCTAATGAGAAAACATAGTCTCCATAAAACATAGAAAGTAATGTTTGATACGAGCTCATACAGTCAAGAGTTTGCATACCCCTATTTTGCCCCAGTGAAATCTACCTCCTTCCACACCATCTGGTGTACTAAAAGGAATTTTTTTAATGGAAAAAGTAGTGAATTACCTAGATTATTGTTATGTGTTAAATGGTGACATATATAACAGAAATGATAACATTACAGACTAATGATCTGTTTTACAAAGAATAATATGTTTCTTTTAAATTAGCCATGTTGAATTAACTTGTTAACCAATTAAATATGCAATCTAGAATGATTCTAGTTTATTTTTTCAAGTAGTATGTTTTTATAATTATAAATGCAATGTAGTTATAAATTTTATTTAAAATTTTGAATTAACAGTTGTGTGTTTAGATTATGAAGTAAATTTTTTAATGTATTAATTATATGTGCTCTGTTTGCCAGTTGGTGATATGGTTTTTATTTTAAAAATAAAAATCATATTATTATTTTTATAATAATAATTATAATAATTATTGCTTTTTTATTTTCTATATTTTATAAATATATTTTTGCACACACTACTTCAGAACTCATGTGACACCTCTTGTGAGATAACAAGATCCATCAAGAGCGACTCTGTATTCATCATATCTCATTCCAGTAAAAACTAACAGTCTAAATAATTACAGTCTAGCAAGAAACACTGCATTAAATTACAGACATGCAAGATGAAGTAGAATAAGAATTAGATTCTAGAAAGCGATATGAGGTACATAAATTTTAAAATAGTGATGGATGAAAAACTGATTTCATCCAAATTTGAAATGTTCTTTCGTGTGGAGTGATGAACATACAAGGAAATACCTTGATATGGAGAGATAGATGCGTGAAAGAAGATTAAGGAAAGATAGTAAATTAGAAGAGTTACAGTGACCAACTCTGGAAAAGTAGGTACGTGTGAATTGAGAATTCTTGGAAAATTATATAGTCACTCGAACTTTATTCATGAGCATGGTCAGATTAACCTGCCTAGCATTCAGGAAGGGTCACATAAAAATGTACTCTTTGATAATTTAATTACTTGCTAGTGAGGTGTTATTTCTCTAATCGGCTAAATGTATTAATTTTCAGGAAATTCTTTTTTTTTATTAAAATAAGGAATTTGTTAATGAGGACAATGACATTTGTTAAAATGTTATTTGTAAATGAGGTAAGGATAACTTAGAGTTAGTGGCTTTTTAATTAAGGGTTGCTGTAGAAATATATAACTGAAGTTAATTAAAATTTGAAACTTAAATTATGACTTCCTAACAAATGCAGGTATAGTGGGCACACAACTTCATACATTTGAGATGAACAAGTGACAGATAATAAGGTGTGGTGCTTCAAACATTCTTTTGAATAGTTGTTATAAAATGAGGTAGATTTACTAGTCTCAGCTTCTCACATCTCTGCAAATAAGTAACTGTGGTTTTGAAAACTGTTTGAATTTTTTTTGATTAAGGGATATATATTTTTTTAATTACTGAAATTGGAATTTGTACTTTTGTTAAGAAGTTACCATTACTGACCTGTATATGTTTTGCCTAGTATTTACAATTTTTTTTCAGTATATAATATTACTTGAAGAAGTTAGTAAGAAGTCAATTATGGATGATATGGTCGTCATGAAAGTACTCTACAGTATACGATTCGTCTGTATTATGTGTATTGTGTAGCTCCAGTATTATTGAATATACTAAGAAGTAAGTACCTTGAAATAAAGAATGTACGTTGAGTAGGTGATTCATTTTTTTTAATTCTGCTTTTTTTTGTCTTTTTCTTTAGTACTGTTTTGGGAACTGGAAGAATTTATTTTTAGAACTCATTGACTAGAGTTTAAATCTTTTTCTTAATCATATTTTACAAAATTTGTATGATTTTTATCTAAAAAAAATTTAGTTCGTCCAGCCAATGTGGAAGAAGGAGGACCATGGCTTACGGGTCTACAATAATGGTTTAAAATATAAATTTTATATTAAAAATGTTTCAAAAAATTAAAAAGATATTATGAAGGTATGTTTATCATCTCTTTTACTGATGTAAAGTGAACTGTTATGAAGTCATACATCTTCTATATATTTCAATTTTTCAAATATATTTTTTTATCTCTACATCATAGTTTCTATCTTAACATTTCTGTGTTGAATTGAACTCTATAAATCAAGTCTTTTGTCACAACAGTAATGTTAACCGTGGCCATACTGCTTTCCATACCTAAATATGAGCATCATTGGGTAATCTGTTTGTTATGGCCTGAAGAAGTATCAGGACAATTCTATTACAGACTTATAGCACAGTATGGGAACAGTGTTCTATCATATTGGAGTGTCTAGATTGGATTAATTAAATTAAAAAAAATTCACGCAAATGAAGAAGGAATGGGATGCCCATCTTCGGTTTCAACTGATGACAACAATGAGCATTTGTGTCATTATTTTGAAGGTCAGACATGTGATTATTGATGAAATGGTAAACAGCCTACAAATTAGTTATGGTTCTGCTTACAAAACCATCCTCGATAATTAATTTTCAAGTACAAGCTGGGTCTCAAAACAACTGATAATGTGGGCAAACAAATGCACATATGCACTTGAACATTTGTAAATAAATTTTAGCTCTGTTAATGAAGATGATGCATTTTGACAAAATTGTCAGAGGTGATGAAACATGGGTTACCATTTGTAGCCTTAAAGTATGTGGTAGTGTATGGAATGGAGATATCCACAATCAGGTATCTGAAAAAATTTGAAAGTTAACTGTCAGAAGGAAGATTAATGTTAACAGTTTTTTGGGACTTAAAGGTCCCAGTACTGGAATATTATCTGGAAATTGGTAAAAATAACCGTTACAGTAAACTGGTTTCTGAGAAGCTGAATCCTGCAATTCAAAGAAAACACTGGGGAAAACTTTTGTTAAGCATTGTTTTGTTGCATGCTAACACCTGTCTACATAATGCTGCCCACATGTTTGAAACCTCTCATAAAATCAAGTTTGAGATATTGGCTCATCCTCACTTATTGAGACTGTCAGTCATTATTCCGCTCAAAGGGATATTAAGAAACTATCAATTCACCTTCAACCAAGAAATAAACATTTTTTTCTGAGAATATAAAAATGTTTGTGCAACAATTGAAATGCAAGGTGACTGTGAAAAACGATGTGTTATTATTAGTTTTTTATTTTCATTGGATTAAAGTTTATAGCTGTGTTCTGGATAATTATTGACTTATCCTCATGTGTTTTTATATAAATATTATGATTATTTAACCCTGGTGTTCTGTTTGCATTTACTGTATTAAAATACTGGGTCAATATGACCTGTGTAATTGTGTATAAAAATAAATATCTGATTAAAATTATTTAGTATTAAAATTATAGAGTTCAATAAATAATAATACTTATGTATTTATGTTTCAATAAATCAATAAATTGGATAATGAAATCAATGGCAATATAAATACATTTACTTGAATAGGCTTCTATTCTAATTTTTACATATTTTGAAGCATAATATTTTGTAGAGTTAGAGACATTAAATAAATGTTAAAAAATAAAATTTAAACACTAAATGTAATGGATGAAAACATTCATTAAATGAAAAATAGGCTGTAACTTCCCTGTCAGAAGTTCCTGAGAGAGGCAAAAGTTTATGTTACTTTATGTGTTCCTTATGTTACTTTCACAATATTTAGCAAATTCAGTGTTCAAGGCATGCATTTGCTTGATTTCATCTATTTGGTGTCATAAGTGATTTTCCAAATTCTTGTAAAGGAAATCTTTTAATTAGTGAATTTTTATACCTGTTAGAATTGACTGATGATGTCCAAAGAAATATGAATTTTGTAAAAAAATATTATGAAAAAAATTATGACAAGCATGTAAAAAATGATCAATGGTCACCATTTAGTTTTGTGTTAGCAAGCTCATCTCTGCTCCAGTATGTAAAATACTCATAAGTTCACTTAGTGTTTTTTTGGAACGTAGTTCACTACTGTTGTGTTATTAGGAAAGAAGAATGATGAGCTGTGATTGTTCTTATTTGCTACTTGCACCGGCAATACTTTCCCATTTTTTTTACGGTTCCAAGCATAGTTATTTTTTTTCTTATAAAAAGCTTCCCTAAGTTGTAAAATGTAAAAAGGTTATAGATTGTAACATTGTGATCTCTGAGGTTACTAATCAAATCCTACACAACTCTTGATTTGTGATTCTTCTCTGGCTGTCACCTCATTCTTTTCCAGTATAAACCTGCCATTTCATCAAATAAGTACTACTAATGTTCATCAATTGTTACAATCATCATTGTAATATAATTTTGATAGAACTTCTACCCACTTTTCTCAGAGTTCACGTACAAGAGCTAATTTATTTGTACGCCTTTCTTCGTGACATGTTGATATATTATCTAAACGTAAAACTCGATATTGAACAAAATCTTTCAAGAGACATAGTTGCTCAGAATATGGAACGTCCAGTGTCTGGATCCCATAAGCTCTTTATTGATTCCCTGTGAGATTATTTATAAACACCTGCCAGTATCAATAATCCACAGTATGCCAGAAATGAGATGTCTAAATTCCTCCATTTTTCTCTATAAACTCAGGAACCCATTAATGTAGTCACTTTTATTTGAGAATAAGATGAAATGAACTTACCAAACATGTTATCCTGGAAGATGCATATCTCATGACACCAAGTGCATTTTTGATAATGTTTTGGGCAGCTTACTGTCCGTGTTGTGGAGGCTTCACCTTCCACTGAATCTCTCCATTCTTAGAAAGTATACTTGTATTTGTTGCAGAATTTCTTTGCAATGCTCCACTATCCTCATCAGAGTCATCAGTATCACTATCATTCTTGTTACTTGTATGATTTTCATTCTCTTACACTTCTTCACTGTCGGAAACTGCTGTGTTTCCTTGAACTTTGTTTTGTTCTATTTTATTTCCATACTCATATTGTACTTCATAAAAAATGAAATCAGACTAAATAACTGAATTGTTTTTGTTATTTATAGTATCGTGCCTGTTGTGTGTGAGTGACATATCCAAATGTGACAAAACTTCATGTTGAGACTTGCATAATTACAGCAGTCATGTAAAATTTATAAATATTTCAGTTACATAATGTTTGTTTTCTGTTCTTATTAATCATTTGTTTCACTTAAATAGTGTTTCATAATTGATGCTGATGTAATACATGCAAGTTCAGACATAAAACTTTCAAGCAAACAAGGACACCATATTGTAGTGTAGATATCAATTACATATCCCAACCCCCAGCATCCACAGTGGGTAGAACTACATGATATAATATAAAATTTGCATTGGATCATATTGACCCGGAACAGTACATAATACAACTAAAAAATAAGGAAATAATAAAAAATAATATTAAAAATTATCATACGGCTAAATTCTTCAAAACAAAAGTAATGTCTTAAAAACCTAAGTTAAAATCTTCAGCGGAAAAAATGACAGGACAAAACCTCTTTCAGGTCATGTTGACAAACAGTACAGCAGGGTTAAATTATATTTACATAGCAGAATGTTGTAAATATAAAGTATTCTGCCAGTTGAATACAAATTTTTGACGGTGATTAAAAAATATTAATTTTTAAATAAGTATGTTAGGCAAATAAAATCCTCCTTTACATGTTTGTAATTCTTTTATAGTTTTTTTTTTTTTGTTTTATAGGGGTTTTAAGTTTTTTCTTATGGGATATAAAGTGTTTTTTCTTTTGTTTCTTACAAATATTATTTATATTATACAGTTGTTTGTAAATCCGTAATACATTTTGAAAGGTTCCTTTTCCACAAAAGTTGAATTATGGTGGCAGAAAAGAAATGTTTCTTATGTTTAGCTAATGATGCGGGTCAAAGAAAAAAATCAAGTTCTGAAATAAAATGATTTCATATGAAGCATCTCAACAGCAAAAATAATATTTTTGTTGTGGAAGTAAACAGAAATACTATTATAAACTTGAGTTATGTGCTAGCACTGGCTTGAGTGGAATGTAAACTGTGGTCAAAATGGTGGGAAAAGAGTAAATGCATACATTTTACAAAAGGCATTTAATTTTATTAGTTGTAGCAGGAAAGCACTGTCATCACCAATTTTTTAGACTTTTTAAGAAAATATGTAACAAATTTTATTAGTATTATGTTTGATACAAAAATCTGCAGTTTTCTGTATCAGGGAATAAAAAAAAGTTCCAGTTCAATATTTAAATAATTAAGGAATATTTCAACATTCGTGGTTCCATGCTACTTGGTTTCTAGTATGTAATAAGAACAGAAATTGAAAAAAAGAATGATTTAAACATTTTTTAAATGCAAAAAGCTATATAAATGTACAATGAAAGTGTCCCTCCTTTACTACAGTCCATGATGTCCAGTGTTCTATTTCAACAGTACTTCTGATATTGCAAATATAGCATGATAATATTCAGCATTAATTATTTTGTACTTCATTTTAATTCTTTGTTAATTAATTCATGTTTCATTTGGAGCTTAATTTGTAAATTACACACAAAATGAGTGTCTACTGTACAAAAATTGCTTGGCCAGGATTTCTCCATTATCAAAGGCTTTTTAATTTTTTTTTACAGATATGGTGTTTCATGTTTGGACTAGCAGAGAAAAAGATAACTCAACCAATTTCCTTATACTGATTACTCAGTTGTTTCAAAGAATAAACTCAAAAAGGTTTGGTACTGAAGTGACTTATGAATTTGTTGAACTACTAGGATGTTTCATAGAGGTAAGCGATTTTCATGAAAAGCAAAAAATATATTTTGTTACAAATTTTAAAATTAATTTCTAAATACATGAAATCATACTTTTAAAAGGTAATTTTGGAATTCCATTTGATGCAATTCCTACTTCGTTAGTGATGACTTAGATGGCACTATTGTTTGAAATTTGGTCTTGCTTGAAATGGTTTTCTTAGTCTGATAATATAATTAATCTGTTTGCTAAATATGTTGCTTTTGTTAAATTTAATGTTTGTACATTTCATATTATTCAAGTCTGTTAAGTTTATGGCATTTGTATTCTACTTAAAAAATTATTATGTATAAGGGTCCAGTTTCTAAAAGATGACACCAGCTGAAGATGATTTGGTTGGTGCTTTGATTGTATTATTTATACCGTGGATGAATGTGTTACTGGTTTGCTTAATGTAATGGTTTTATTTGTGTAGTCTCTGAAATTGCATATTGCTTTATTACTGTATTGGTTATCAACAAGTACTTAGTCATTTTGTGTTGTGTTTTGGTTTTAAAGCAACACAAAAATTTTATATTGTGTTTTCAAAGCAGTATTGCTTTCAAAACAAATTTTATTTCATCCTGAGTTTTTGATTGTGTTAACATCATATTTCTTTTTTATTGTTGTGTTTTGATTTTATTCTGTATTTTAAATAAGATGTTGTTGATTTATGTGAAAGAGAAGTAACATTTCTGCCTTTCATCTGTAAGTGTAGGGTTCTAATATCAGTCAGCATGGCATTTTTCACACCATTGAATTCATCATCTTCCAGTAACTTATTGGGCATCAGCCTGTTGTCCCTATATAATAAATAAGCTTGGGCATGATGCCATTAGTGTGTCTTAAATATTTCATTATTTTTAACCCATTACAATAACACCGCATATTTATACTCTGTGTTGTAGTAAATAAATATACTGTGTGTATTGAAGTTTGATGAGTTTTCTGTACATTTTGTAGGTATGTAGTTCTCATTTTGTGAATGTGCATTTTTGTGAATTTTTAAAGTTTTTATGTAGTATCATATTATGATATTTTGTCTGTATGCTTTTTTCTGTTTAATACAATAGTATATTCTAAGTGTTCTAGAAATATTTCAACCAGGATGTTAAGAATGATTTAAACAATAGATAAGCCTAGTTGATTATAGTCTTTACTGTTACGAGTGAGGTTTCTTTTCTGTTGTGGAGAATGTTTAGGTTATGTTTTCATTCATTTGTTCTTATGTTGTTCCATTGTTTATAACAATGTGTTACATTTTCTTATGCAAGTTATGTTAGAAAATTTGGAAATCTCTTAGGTGAAAGAAAGCAAATACAGAGCGACAAGTATATACATGTAATTTTGTTGATGAGTTATTTTGTGTCTTCATTCAGTGCAATAAATACATTGTGATGAAAGATAAGTTAAGAATAAAAGTAAGAATAAAAAATGCATTAAATATTTGAAATGACTTCATCAATTTATTTTTATGCCTTCAGTACTTCAGATAATATTATTATTGTAGTTTTTAGAATGCAGTGTCATTTTATAATTAAAAAATTAAGTAAATACGCATTTTTCAATATTCATAATGTATAGAATCAGTTTCTTTTACTCATGAAAATGTAATTTATTTTTTATATACTAATTTTGTTTACACACAATCATCTGTATAATCTGTAACTAACACATAATACAATCTATAACTAATTCACAATCTGTGTATATCTACATAGATATTTCTTGAATGTGTTCTTGGTTTTGAAAAGTACTCGCAGAAAACACATCTTCTTTGTTTATAATCCACTTTTCTGTTTTTTTGATAACAAACCATGACTTACAACTTTAAGTATGACCTTCATCACCTAACATGCTGGCTTGAAGATCAGTTGATCTTTTCCAGGAGGCAAGGGTTTGGCTTTTTTTATCTTGTCATCTCATCCAACCCATCTTCCTTGTTAATACTTGGAGATGTCTGAGTTAGTAATAATAAAAATAAATCTATATTTTAGCTAACTTCCTTCTTTCTAATTAGTCCTTAATTTAAACTTTTTGCAGAGCTTACATACTTGGAATTTTACTCCTAAAGAATTTAAGTTTAGTTTTCCAATCGCTATTTTAAGACTTGAAACTCTATAAAAACAGAATCCATTACTTCATTATAAGTGTACCAAAAAAATAATTTTATAAAATTTTTGTAAAACTTCTTATATTCAATAGCCTTTTAAAATTGATTTGTTACCTGAAGAGCCAATCTTGGTGATATAAAAAAATTACAAAATAGATTTATTTAACACCCATACTTCTCAAAAGTAGTAGTATTCAGTACAATTAAAAATTCAAAGAAAGCTATATGTAGTAAATCAGTATCGTAGATATTAAAATATTCCAAGTAGATGCACCAAAATGTCAACACACATTAAAACACTTATTTACTTTATTTTTGCACAGATTCTTGCCAGTCCACAGTTTGAGCAACATGACTTTTATAAACTTTTCACATAGCTATTTTCTGTAATAAAAGTTTCTGTACAGTATAAGTAGAATGAATAAAAGCCATAGAAACAAAAGATTGTGATTGAATTGAAAGTTCTGATTCATTTTGTGAGGTACAGTTTTTTAAACTTACAAAATCAGCTTTGTTGTTATGAAAATATTTTAGACTTTGGAAAGAGCAGGAGCCCAGCCTGACTTTACTCAGTCAGCCTGTTGTTTGTCTTCTTTCTCATTTCATCTCCCCAAGGAAGAATTACAGTATAAACTCAGTTTCAATAAGAAGCTGCTCCTCTTCCAGGTTCGCAGAAGGTATCATGGATGGCATAGTGTCACAGATGGAACCTGGGTGGAGGCTGACATACCCATCGGGTTGGTCTAGTGGTTAACGCGTCTTCTCAAATCAGCTGATTTGAAAAGTCGAGAGTTACAGCGTTCAAGTCCTAGTAAAGCCAGATATTTTTACATGGATTTGAATACTAGATCGTGGATACCGGTGTTCTTTGGTGGTTGGGTTTCAATTAACCACACATCTCAGGAATGGTCGAACTGAGAATGTACAAGACTACACTTCATTTACACTCATACATATCATCCTCATTCATCCTCTGAAGCATTATCTAAAACTGTAGTTACCGGAGGCTAAACAGGAAAAAGAAAGAAGAAAGAAGGGTGGAGGCTGACATAATTCTTATGATATCTGTCCAGGCTAGATGGGATGAAGAATAACAAAAAGGATATATAGCTGATAAAGAAGGGACAATCAACTCATGTAGAGACTTTTTTAATTTTTTTTTGTTTAGCCTCTGGAACCATAGTAAGGTGTCACTTCAGATGAATGAGAATAATGTGTATGAATGTAAATGGAATTGTAGTCTTGTACCGTCTCAGGTTGATGATTCCTGAAATGTGTGGTTAATTGAAATCCAACCACCAGTATCCACAATCTAGTATTCAAATCTATCTAAAAGTAACCAACTACCTTTACTAGGATTTGAACTTTAGAACTCTTAACTTTGAAATCAGCTGATTTGCGATGTCGAGTTTACCACTATACCAACCTGGTGGGTTAACTCAAGGAGAGGCTGTCTATGTGGTAGTTCACAGTCCTTACCAGGATGAAAACATTACCCTTGTAATTTAACTAATATTGCCCCCATAAAATAATACAAAATGATCAAGCTGAGGGGCCAAGCTTCAACCAATAATGCTGTGATTCTTTTTTTTCTTGTCCCTTTAGCCCTAATTTTAAAGTTGTAAGGTTCACTTTTAACTAATAATAAGTTTTTTATTGAACAAGTATGAAGTAATATAGAGTATATAAAGTAACATAATTTTTATTTATTTTAATAAAAATTATGTTACTTTATGTATATTCTATATTATTTCATTATCGCATAAAAGATTACCATTACAACATAATCAACATTTTATCTTGATTTACATTAAGTGTAATAGTTTTACATATTTTATTGCAGAATTACACAAGAACAAAGGGTAATCCAGAAAGTAAAGATTGCCTCTAGCTTTAAAAAACTAAGAATAGATATTACTATTAAAAAGCACTTAAGTTTGTAAACTTTGAAATCCCATTACTTTAGAGGCATTCACCAACAGTCCATTTATCTAGCTTTTGGCTGCAAACTGCATTTTTTCAACACCTCTGCAATGGTATACATCCAGAAACTATTTAACTTAGGTAAAAGGTGAGAATTTGTCAGGACAAGGTAATGATTGAAATTCTTCCATTCAAAACTTCCCAAACAAGTAGGTAGGGGTAAGGTAGCAGATGCATGGTGCTAAGCATTGTCATAAAGAAGAATAATGAGTAAAACTGTGTCCATATCTCTGATTTTGGGTGCTCTACCTCCACCGTGTTTTTTTGAGTATCTCAATACTGATAATTTATTATTGTGCTTTTTGGCATAAACCCCACCAAAGGAACATTCTTATGATCCCAGAAAATTGTAAACTATGAGTTTTCGGTTTGAAAAATGTTCTTTGAATTTTCATTTTTTTGGGAGAGTTGCAATGATGCATCCAGATGACTGATACTTGTTCGGACTGAAGAGAAAAGGGAGGACCGACAGCCCTCTGCAGAGCTGGTGTTTATTCATGCTTGCATGGATGGGAGACAGTGATGATGCACCGGGACTCTGAACATACTAAGCTTGAAGGCACCTCCTGGGGCTTACTAATGCTTAAATACAATTTCCGGCCTCGGGATGGGGACTAGTGAGGTGGAGGTTAACTAAAGATTAGACTGTCTCCAAACTTATTCTATTCCAGAACAAGATGACTGATACTTGTTCACCATTATAATCTGATTAGGAAAGTCATTTAATCTGAATGACCGGTACAAAATGGTTGCACTGAGCTTATTGTTCTACTTTTATGTTAGTCAGTAATCTGCTGTGGTGAAGATTTTCGTGTAGCTCAGATGTTCCAGTACAATTTCACCAACAATTTTTGAAAAAAAAAACAGAATTAACTTCTTCTAAGTTTATATCATAAACTGCACACTTCAAAGACAAATTAGAGAGGCCCTAGTCGATTTTTATCACATATATTTATTAGCTATTTAACTTTTCACTATTTTTTCATCTCTTCATTCACCACCATATCACAGTATAACTTTAATATTGATAAATGTTAGCAGGTTTCACTTTATGAGCCTTCAAGAATCAAGTAACTGTCCCAAAATATTCAATTAGTAGGAACTTTTATATAAGGTACATTTGATGCATAATGTTTACAGGAATGTGTATTAAATCATGTGACTCTCTAAGAACACCAAGAAAAGACATTCAGAAGATGGACAATTTTAAATTGGGACGAGAGAATAGGCCAGCAGCTTTGCACAAATGATTTTTACTTAATGCATTTCCTTTGTATAATTTATTATATAATTACATTTTCTCATATGATGTGTTAATTTAAAAAAAAGTTATTAGTTAATTATTTAACATGTGTTAAAATAATTTAATTAATTTGTTTTTAATGCAACACTTTAAATAATGTGATGTGCATTTTAACTGTCCTAAATTTTATGAACTTTTAATTATGAAAAGTTATAATTAGTTTAGTAAAAAGAAATTAATTTATTTTAGATGGACTGGGCTGGAGAGTGGGCTAAGTGGGATAAAGATGAAGAAGTACTTGGACAGACCCCTGTTTCTCATATGATATTTAACTTTTTGAGAAGCCCATTTCACCAGGTATTTTTTTGTTTATGTATTGAACTTTTTTTTAATTTCCAGGAATCCTAGAAAATTTATATTAATATAAATAAGTTAAAAAAAAACTTTAAATTTAAAAATGCAGCATAAAAGATATTGAAAATAGAGACACCTTTAAAACCAAAATTATGATGTTAGAAGATTTTCAAGAACAAAATACAAAGAAAGAAAATCTCATAATGCAATGCTCAGAAGAATACAAAGAACATCTTGCAGAAAGAATGAAGAGTTACTGGGAAGAAAGAGAATAGCAAATTTATAAAAAAAATGAAAAATCAATGATCTGAAAATAAGAAAATTTAACAGGCATTTTTATAATAAAATTTTACAATATTGTATAATACTGTAAACTTACCACCAACTTTACTTCTTAATTTGGGTTCCAAAAATACAGTAGAGGTTACTTTTATTAGAAAAACTGAAATCCGGGCAAGATCTTTCACTAGATGAAACTTGAGAACAAAGCGTTTCCAGACCTATGTTTATATGAACTTTTTTTATTATTTTCACCGGTAGAATATGTGATGAAAGTTTCTTTGTGGGACACCTATAAATATGCGTGTGTGTGTGTGCATGCGCGTGCGCATGCACACACACAGTCAAAAATTTCTGTCCATAGACCACAAAACAGTTAGAATATTAATTTCTAATTTTGACTGATATGACTAATCGACCCTGGGCATTTAAACAAGTTAATCAGATCTCTTTATCTACCAGGCAAGATCTTGTAAGTATTTTTATTCTATTTTATGTGGAAGATATTGTTATGGAGCCCATTTCACTATAAGTTGCTGACATTTTAGGGAAATTTTATTCTGCTTTATTTAGCTAAAAGGATTTGTGTTAATCGACCAATGTGAACAATTTGAAACAATTGAATTTAGTTGGTATTTTTGTATTTTTAACTTTCATCAATGGTAAATTATATTTGTGGTAGTATTAATGAATTATGTTGTCTGTGTCAAATATATTAATACTTTGAAGAGCTATTGCCTATTGGAGAATTTTGAGCCATTTTCATTGCATTTTACTTAATAGCAGATAATAAGTTTTTTCCATCCTTGCTGGTAACATCTTAACAGATCTGTCATGTATTATTGTAATCTGTAAAAATTAAAAATGTAATAATAATTTATTAATTTTTTAGAAAATATTTGAATAGCAATAATAATTACAAAATTTTTTATTAGTATCATGAATTTCATCCACTGAGAAGTTCAATCAAGAGTTATGTGGTTTTGTATAATAAAATTGTAATAATACATATAAAAATTACAGTTTATAAATTAAAAATAGTTTTTTGCAAAATCCCAAATAATATTGTAATGTTTACAGTGTTCCCAAACAAAATTAAATTTAATAAAAATATATTTCTTAAACAGCTTACCTGGATTCCTCTTTTATCCTTCATTTAAAAAAACAAAAGAATCTTAACTTTTAAAATTTTTTCAAAAAGATTCATTCTAACCACAGTAATATTTCAGTGCAAGTCAGTGACGAAGTTTTGCATCCAATCAAATAAGCAATGTGTAAATGAATTTTGTGTTGGATAAGTTAAGTAATTATTTTATTTTTTTTATGTGATTTGGATATTAAACATCAGATTAAATATTCAGTTCTTATAGAAATAATCTCTTCTAGAAACTTCCTAGATTTAAAATTAAATTAAACAATTTTTCCATTTACAAAATAGAATTCCATAATTTAAAAAATTAAAGATTAACAAAAGTTATTTTTGTATTTTTTCATTAATATAAAAATGTAGGTTTGTTGCTGGCTTTGATTTTTCTGTTTATTTCAATTAATATAGTTTTGTCATTTGTAGTGAAGGGCTTCAGACAAATTATTTGAAGGAACCGTGGTGGACTTGGACTGCTTTTATACCATTGAATTCTTGTTGGATCCCAGAAGCGAAACAATCTAGAAAAGAATGGTTTAAATATATTCAGAGTTTTATTTTTTATATTTCGGTTTTTGTAAAATTATGAAGTAAGATTTTCAAGAGATCAGCTTTTGACTTACTGTAATGTTTTTTTTGACTTTGTTTTTTTAAAAACTTCCTTTTTTGTCAGGATCATTTTTTTTAAATTAAAAGTCCATGTCTGGGAAATATAATTTAAGAAACCATTAGTGTTGCTTTATCAGATCATTCTTCCATTTATTAAAGGTGACAGGCTTTGATTTTTACCTTTTTCTTTTCTGCTGTGTAGAAGGCAATTGAGAATTTAAGAAAACAAATTTCCTGATCAGACTATCTTAATTAAAAGTTTTAATGAATTCTGTTTTCACATTAGAGTACAAAGAGTAGTCTTTTGTTACCAGATTCATGCAAAATTCTCATGTCATTAAAATAAAAACATTAATAGCATAGTATTAACATTCTAGAGGTGCCAATTATGTGGGAAAACATTCTGTAAAGGATACTTGGTTTTTATTTCTTTTATTATTGTTTTAAAAAATTATTTTTATTAGAATGAGATTATATTAAGAAAAAAAATCAGATTATATATTATATAGTAATTGTTAAAAAATGTTCTGTATATAGTGTTTTTTGTTGTGTATACTACTTCCAGGTGTTTCGTTCTTACCTGATACTTTTTTTTTTTTTAGTTATAAGTTAAAATTCCATACTTGCTGTCAAGTTACAGTAAAATGTGATAGAATTTTTTTTTACTGTGATCAAATTAAAGAAAATTTGTAAAATAAGATTGCTAGATTACAGTCAATAGACATTTTACTCAACACAAGTAGTCAGAATTAAAAAGACAGTGTGTGAAATCTAGCTGAATAAGAACTTTTTTGATGGCTAAAACTGTTCACCCGCATAAAAACAATGATTTATTAAATCTTCCAAATGATACAAATAAATTAACATTTGCTACTTACTTTCTAGTATTAACATAGAACATTTTTTTTCACATTATTTTACTGTTTGTTTCTCCAATTCATAAAAAGTTGATCGACACATCTGTTTGATTGTTCGAATACAAGAAAAACTATATAACATAATAATATGACAACAAAGAAAAAAATTCATAACAAGAAAAAATTCAGTAGTAGGCAGTAAATATATCAGTGCCACACATGAGGTGTACAATTTGATTATGTAACAGAGTACATCATGACTGTATGTATTCTTTAACTTTGTTCCCAAAATGATCATTAAGTTTTCAATTAGTTTCATTCAGCTATAGAAAGTACATCAAGTTTGCTAAAAACTCTTCCAAAATTTTTTTTATGTTGCTCTTTTATTAATGTAAGTTTTCCAGCAATTTTTCACTAATATTTTTGGAATTGGAAAATTGATTTTTTTAAGCTGCTGTAACTTTTGCATCTTTTATATTAAAGACTGAATGAAACTTTGTTAATAATAAAAAAATATTTTAAAATATCTCCGGAGAAGAGAGATTTGTTATCCTGAAACTGTACTGAATAAATGGTCTCGAGTATCTACTTGAAAAATGGACTAAAATAGTTTTTCCTTTAATAATATTTTTTTTAAATTCTAAATAAACCTATTTAAAGTTTACACTACACAATTAAGTTTAGAAAAGAATAACTTTAGCTGTGTATCAATTTTTTTTAGAGAGCTCTCTGATGAACGTTTTTCAAAAGCTTGGGCGAATTTTCTTTCGTTATACATAGCAGTATCTATTTATAGTCTGTAAAATATATGTTAAAAAATCATAATAATTAGCATATTATTCTTATCAAGTGCATTGATCAGTGAAACCTAATTATTTAAGTGATAAATAAATATATGCTAGTGATCCCTTGCTGCTCCACAACTTTATTATTACAAAGTATTGTCATATATTTTTAAAAATTTGGCTAAAAACCCAACTTAATGATTGTAAAAAAAAAGAAAGTAATACAATTATTTTCTATAAAAAATTGTTTACCTACAACTTTGTTTATTTTTAACATATTGAAGGAAAGTATTCATCTTTGTGTAATTCTGTTATTAATTTAAAGATTCTATGACAATCTTTTTTAACAATAGTCTATCTTTCCACAAGTAGACACTCACATAATTTACTGCTTGAAATCTGTGGATTTATAGGTGGTAATAATTTTTTATTTTATAGAATGAATTATCTGAAGAGGAGATGGATGATGAGTCAGTCAATAGAATATTCAGTGTATTAAATGCACTGGCAAATGTACTTGTAAATTGCCCTCGCTGCCGTTCCAAAGTTCTTTTCACTCTTATGGTACCGGTTCATGAAAAAAAAATAGACTTATCTAACCGTACATTCTGTTATGATTTAATTTTATTTAAATGATCTTAGTTTGATGTATTATAGTAAAACCAATTTTTAAATTGGTCTTAATAAATAATTTTTAAAGAAAATTTCATACAATAAAGTATTATTTGTCTGTTTTCTAGCAACTTTATTTATAGCAAAGAAAATATTTTAAAGAATTATATAGCATACAGCCATTGATGGGTATTGCTCAATTTATATTTTTCTTAAATAAAAGCAGTGGTATATGTTAACTGGAAACGCACAAATTTTTGAATATATAAGTTTACTTAGTCTTTGTGAAAAAAACACACTTTTAGAAAGATAAACAGATGTATGTACATTCATATATATCATATATTCATATACTGACGTGAGTAATTACATTTATTTTTTACTAAAATTACAATCCCTCTCAGTGGTCAAGGAATCTGAAATTTATAGATTAAAATACAAATTTTATTTAAGGAAAACTATATTATTTGAAAAATAAATTTATTGACGTCAAAAAAAAAGATTCTCATATGAAAATATCTGAATTTTTATGTTTAACTTTTCTTTAATAATAATTATATTAATAAAAATATTTCTTAATTTATCTGATAATTATATCATTCCACTTCATAAAGCTCCATTGAGTTAGTGACAAAAGTAGACAAAGATGATAGGATCAACTTGATCTACAAAATCTTTGGTTATTCAACTTGTGCTTTTTTGTGAGCAAACAGACAGAAAGGTTGTTGCTATTAACCAGTCACAAAGAAATAATACCAGGCTGAATCTTTAAACAATTATTACTTTTGATTGCACGGTGATGGGGGATGAAAATGGATCTTCTTTATGTTTTGAGGTATGAAATGAAAATACCATTTGCTTAAATTTGGGTTTCATTACATTTTTATAGGCCTATACATAATATTTTATGACTCAAAAATCTCAACTACACATTGATGCTAAATCGTTGTTGGAAATTATGTTCTACTGTTGTGTGTGGTTTGACTTTTGCCCAATTGTGTTTGATGTGAAAATTATTGGTGTTATTCCAAGTAAACTGAGCCTCTTCAGTAAATAAAATGAACCTGTGCAGTCGGCGGTTCATATTCAACCAAGTGCAATATTGCCAACAAAGAGTAGGATCTCTTGGTTGAAGATTTTTTACCTGCTGATTATGGTAAGAATACAGCTTGTTACAAAGTGTTTTCCACACTGTAGACTGGGAAACTGGACTACCGGCAAAAGTATGGTTTACTAACAGACTGCATTGAGTAGCCCAATGATGATTTCATCAGAATGGTCATGATAAAAGCAGTAATGCTGGGAAATGTATCTGTTTCTCATAGCATATCGAATGTTCCAATAATTATTTTAGGATTTGTAACTCTGCATGTAGGAAAACGTTTTTGATATTCTGCAGCAACAAAAAAAAAGTTTCATTTCTATCACACACCACCAAGATAAATACCATGTTGGCATATTCCTGTCATAAAATAATAAAGGTATTGCTGTAGCATTATTCCAATTAAAACACATCCCCACACACACACACATACTTAATTAAACTCCATTGTACTGGAAATAATTCACAAAAGTAACACAACATGCAAATGCACTGATGGCATAACATAAAATTTGCTGTTTGCCAGTTGATTACTGTGTTACCACTTAAGAAATCATAATTTATAAATCATGTAACTATAATAAAAAATCGTTTTATTGAACAAAATGTAAAAAAATCGCAAAAATATTAATTTTTTCTCCTTTCCTTGGATAACTCGATAACTGTTCAGTTTAGAGAAAAGATTGAGAGAGAAAAAAGTTTTGTTATTAAATTTTACACAAAATATCATTGGTTGCAAATCGAAAAATGCAATATTATATGCAAAAATAGCAATAACTGTCACAAAAAAAACAAAAGAATTCTTGTGAATTTTTTCTAATAATTATATTATACATAGGACCTTCATTTTTTCCCTCAAAGAACTTTTTGATATGATAAAGCAATATGCCAAATTTCAGCAAAATCAATCTGACAGTTTTTGCACAATAATTTTGCAATCCAGAAAAAAGCGATTTTTCCAAATTGTTTTGGGCCTGAAATAAAATCTCTCGATACTTGAAAATTTAATCACATGTAAAAGAGCATTAAATTTCAAATGCATTTTGGAAAATTTAAAGTTTATTAGGAGAGCCTAGAGAATTTTTCAAACATACTTGTAATTTCTCTGCTTATAAACAAATTAAATAGCTTCACAAATTTTTATCAAAATTAATTTTAAAAAACACAGCTTAAAAGTACTTGGAAAGATGCTTCTTCAAAAAAAAAAAAAAGAAAAAAGAAAAGTTTCAATTCATTAAATATCTCTAAAGATGTAACTGATCAAAGTTGACCGCCATTGTGCAACTTTTAGAATAAATTATTATCAAGAAATTCATAGGCCAATATTTAGGAGTAATTCATGTTTGCCAGTATAATATTTGAACTTTTTAGCTTACAAGACAACAATAATTTTAAAAAATTAAAACAGATTTAAACATTTTTTTTTGTTTTTTAAAACAGATTTAAAAATTTTTAAATGCATTTGAAAGTTTGACTGCTCTTTTACATGTGATTAAATTTGCAAGTATCTAGAGACTTTATTTCAGGCCCTACACAATTTGGAAAAATCACATTTTTTTCTTAAATCTGAATTGCAAAAATTATTGTGCAAAAACTGTTGGACCGATTTTGTTGAAATTTGGCATGTTGCTTTATCATATTAAAAGGTTCTTTGAAGGAATATATGAAGGTCCTATGTATAATAAAATTACTAGAAAAAATTTCCAAAAATCCTTGTTTCTTTTTTTTACAGTTATTGCTATTTTTGCATCAATATGTATATTTCACTTTGCAACTAATGATAGTTTGTAAAATTTAATTACAAAACTTTTTTCTGTTCCGATCTTTTCTCTAAAATGAACAGTTATAGAGTTATCTAGGGAAATAGGAGAAAAAAATGGATATTTTTATGATTTTTTTACATTTTGTACAATAAAAATTTAAGCACGCCTTTTTCAATTGGTGCATAATGAAATAATCATTTCTGATGATATTCTGGAAGGATTAAAGTAAAAATTAACAATCATAGAAAAGGTCCAAGTATGCCCATTTTAAAACAGATGCCGCCTGCACTATGAATACATTTTTTATTGTATCATTGCACTTAATAAGAAAGCAAACATGCTTTGTACGTGTAATCCCTTCGTTTATATGGTAAGTATTAGCAATAAACTCAAATTTCTTGAACTTTAATTTTCTTAGAATTTAATTCTTTACAAGTTTTAATAATAGATTATATGCATTTATTAGTCATTTAATGAAGATTTTGTATTACAAACTTAACAAAATGTGTTCAGACAACAGATCTTTCTGTTTTACGAAAAATATCATGAAACCTGTTTTATTCAATTTTTCAGGCCAAAAACCATAAGAAATCATGAAGCTTACCCTTAATTTGGGTTCCTAAAATTTCAGAATGGTTTTATTTTACTCTTTGCTCAGGAATCAGTTTTCTTTTTAATATCCATAAGGTATTCTTTTTTTTTTACTGTATTTATGGCTGGTGCGCACCAAAAGAATAATTCAAAATATATTGAAGCACAAATTTTGTCTACTAGTTTGGAATAAATGCAAGAGACTGCACCATAAATAAAATTAATTTCCAAGCATAATATAATAAACATTAAAGTTAATCTTCACAGAAAATTAGTAAGCACAGTTAATCTTCAGGGAGTTCCAAAACAAAACTTATTGATAAAACACATGTATTAGATTATTAAAATGTGTGATACTGTTGAAAAAATAAAGTTAGGGGCAATTTATACTGTAACTAAAATGAGTTGGGTGATTTGAACTTTCTATTCCATTCCTTTAGTGAAACTGTGATTCATTCTTACTTTCTCATAATATCATTGCCCCAGCTTGCACAAATAACTAAGATAATCAATAGAAATGTTTAATCATTACTTAGTGACTTAGTGAATAAATAATTGAGATTTTGACATTAGAAAGATTAACACAGACAATTGAAAGCTTAATTACTATAAACAGGATATTTTCTTCTGTGTATTATACAAATGATTAGTACCTGGAAAAGGTGATGAAGTTAACAGTTTGATAATATTATCTGTTAATTTATTATCACGTTAAATGGAATAAGCTGTATATTCCAACTCCATTCAAGATGTGTTTAGCATGCACATACTATTTTTAAAGAAAAATCATGCAGAAATACTACATGTTGTATAAATGAGTGTGTGTTATATTTAACTTATTATACTGATAGACAAAAACCTACCTTTTCTTGAATTGCTTTTTGCGTACATTACAGTTCTGTAAATAGAAAATTTCTATCACCCTTAGTTTTAAATAAATTATGCTTAAAAAAAAATTAAGAGAAAATATAGTTAAAATCTGTAAAATTTATAATTTTGTATGGTCATACCTGTGTTAGAATGTTTTTGCTGATGCTTTTCTTTTATAAATAGCCTCAGGCACAGCCTGAATTAATGTCCAACAGTAATCGGCTACCATGTTAGTATTCCATTTCCTTTTATAGCGGCTTTCCATTACCGAAATGTCTTGGGGGAAACGTTCACCATGTTCATCACTTACGTCTCTTAGGTTGTCCATGAAAAAATCCAGATGTGAGTGGGGACATATTACATCCCATAGCATTGTATGAAGTAAAAAGTTGGGATTAACAGCATTGTGGTAATTGTTGGATTTTTGTTTGCCAAGAAAAAGTTTGCAAACATCTTTAAATGAAGCCCAAGCTGCACTTTCTACATTATTTAACATTGAGTTAAATACATCATCTTTGGACTACTAACTCTCTTATTTGAGGACTAACAAATATTCCTTCTTTAATTTTTCCTTCACTTACATTTGGAAATTTCTGCTGATGTACAAAAATCTGGGACTATCCTTCTTCATTGCTTTTACAAAATTTTTCATTAGTCCTAGCTTGATATGGGGAGGGGATATAAGTATTTTTTTTGGGTTCAACCAAGGGCTCATTAGTAATACTTTTCCCATTTGGAGTTAAGTTGTCTCATCTCTTCCACTCATTGGTAATATAATTTTTATCCTTAGCTCAGCTGTCCCATTCACAAAGAAAACACATGTACTTTGTATAGCCTAACTGCATGCCTAGCAAAATAGGTATAACTTTCAAATCACCTCATATGTTCCAGCTATGTTTTTTATAATTTATTTTTTCAAGAACGTCTCATCACATCGTATATCTCTTTCAAATTAATACCTTAAGCAATTGGTACTGAAGGATATTTGTTACTGTTGTGTAGTAGAACCACTTTTAAACTATACTTGGTCGAATCTATGAAAAGGCACCAGTCCTCAGGTTTATGAACTTGTCCTAAGTGTAACATAAGCTGATCAATATTTGTGCAATAAACCAAATTATTTTCATCAATAAAGTACTGAGAAAGTTCTTATTGTTGGCTTTGAAAGCCCAAAACTTTTGTATTTTTTGAAGTAAATTCCAACTTTGCAGTCTTGACTGCCTGCTTCTTCATCGCTGCTTTGAAAACACATTCACAGGTGGCTCTGAAACTGGAATAATTTCACTGTTAGGTACAGGCCTGATTGTAGATTGCAATGAAAGATATTCTACTGTATGTTTAGATTTTTTAGAAATCCCAGACAAACTTGTTAAACAAAAGTAACAGTCGGTTACATGATCCTTTGGTTCACGCCAAACCATAGGTACACCAAATGGCAAAGCCTTCTGTGTACCTTTCAGCCATCCTCTTAAATATACAGAATAATTAGTGCATATTATATGAGGAACCCTCGTTTTATCCTGATCAACAATTTTACACTGAAAGAACAAATGATGTGCTTTTTTGATTAAAAGTGTAATGTTTTTTCTATTTGATTTTATGGTAAACTCACCACATACATAACAAAAGGCATCCACAGCATTTATATAATTTCAAGCCATTACGACACTGCACTGTCAACAAACTTAAGACAGTGATAAGACTGAAAAAAATTAATTCATTTCTAAATCCAGTGCTTAATACAAACAACACGGCTGTGTTTACAGCTACATGTTTTTACCTGCACAGACATGATTAATCTTGTCCATGAAGGCTCACTTTTCAGAATTTGATATGATGCCATAATATATGACTATATGATATGATTTAATTCTTTGTCTAGTATCATTTATTTATAGCTTACAAATTACATTAACAAAGAAGCAATAAAAAATGAGCTAACAAAATACAATATAGGAGCTTAAAATGCTAACTACACATTGAAAAATGAAAAAAAATCCTTTAATTGAAATTTAAAAATTTTTCAAAAATGGTGGGTGATAAAAGGATTCTAAGTTCATATTCGTTTTCAGCATAAAAAACAGATTAAAATCATGTATCGCATGTTAGAAAAGAAAAATTATGTTAATAGTGTTATTAATAATGTCTCATCACATTAGTCAGTCAATCTCTAATTGTGATCTCTATTCACTACAAATCATATCTCATGTTTCCATTCATATTTATAAGGCCTTTATTTATAATGATTTTATTTTTTTCACAATCAGCCATTTCTGTAATGTTTAAGGTACATGATCTGTAACTGTAAATGTTGGTCTTTAATGCTTACATTTGGTACACCAAATGGCAAAGCCTTCTGTGTACCTTTCAGCCATCCTCTTAAATATACAGAATAATTAGTGCATATTATATGAGGAACCCTCGTTTTATCCTGATCAACAATTTTACACTGAAAGTACAAATGATGTGCTTTTTTGATTAAAAGTGTAATGTTTTTTTCTATTTGATTTTACGGTAAACTCACCACATACATAATAAAACGCATCCACATCATTTACACAATTTTGAGGCATTATGACACTGCACTGTTAACAAACTTAAGACAGCAATGAACAAAATTAATTCATTCTGAAATCCAGTTCTTATACAAACAACACAGCTGTGTTTTCAGCTACATGTTTTGACCACAGACACAATTAATCTTGTCCATGAAGGCTAACTCTTCAGTATTAGATATGATGTCATAATATGTGACTATGATATGATTTAATTCTTTGTCTAGTATTGTTTATTTATAGCTTACAAATTACGTTAACAAAGTTAAATAATAAAAAAATGAGCTAACAAATACAATATAGGAGCTTAAAATGCTAACTTTACCTTGAAAAATGAAAAAAATCCTTTACTTAAAATTTAAAAATTTTTCAAAAATGGTGGATGATAGAAAGATTCTGAGTTCATATTTGTTTTCAGCATCAAAAAACAGATTAAAATCATTTATTGCATGTTAGGAAACAAAAATTATGTTTATCAGTGTTATTAATATGAAACTCTTATTAATATGTATGATAACAGTAATGCTGTATGTAAACAATCTGCACTACATTTTATGTCCGTTTGATTCATATATTTTCATTACTTCTAATAAAAAAATTCTTGTATGTTTTATTTAACACAGATAAAGTTATTTGTAAAATAATTATATTGTAAAAATTGGTCTTGCGCACTATATTTTTATTTATCACTTTTTTTTGGACAATTAATTCTTCATATAATCTTAAAGCTTGTCTGTGGGAATATGATGTGAAAAATGCGTAGTGTACAGAAAGAATTGTCATCTCTGACCAGAATTTTAACTCAACCTTCAAGGTGAAAGGCTTATTAACAGATAAATATTAATAGTATAGGTAAATATAAAAATATTAATCATTAATTAATTAATGATATTAAACATTATAAATAAATATTAATATTGAATGTTAATAGTATCGAAAGTTACTTCTCTAAATTAATGTTATTAACCTTATATAATATTTATAAAATGATAATTTTTAAGGACACAGAACCAGATGTAAACTTAAGAATTTATTTACTGTTTTTTAACATAATATTAATTTTTTTTTTAATATTGATGCTTTTTACATCTATTTGTATCCAGTTGCTGTCATCAATAATAAAAAAATTGTGGATATTTTTGTGTGTTTTAGGACTGTTATATTGCTGTTATGATATTTATCTTATCAACTTTATCAAGTGATAGTTCAGATGTATCTGGGTTTCATCATAAAGAAGTACTCATCAATGTTCAGCAACTTTTGGGTAGGTATTATTTTGTTATGTATTTTTCTATCACCACTTTCATTGAGGAATCTCCTTCAGGGGCTTTCAGATTTATTTACAATTCTGAGAGCAGACCCAAACACATAAACTGGTTGGAGTTGTTTTCTGAACTACACAGACTGTGGTCACATGCATACTCCACTCCGATACTAAATTCTGATCATTACATGCTTTATTTGGTTAAAAGTTATCATGAACCATTTTTCTCACACATATATTTGCTGTCAGCAAACAATGTGGAAGTTGAAAATGCTGATTCCATTTTTGATTTGAGTTGGCTTGATGTGAGCATGTTGTTCCAAGGCTTTACATTGTTCTTTCTAATCACTTCTTTTGAAACTGATTCATGATTAGGAGTACTACATTTTTTTTGCGTGTTCCTTGATATTAGGCCGATACTAACATAAGGATGACTACAATTTCATCACTTTCTAATATTGATTTAATAGTGGTTAAATGTCGTGAAACAGTTTAAATGAAAAAAGGCTGTTCCCAAATTTATTCATTGACAATAATATCAGAAAATCATTATAGACAATATTATAAAAGAGCAACTGATGAAACAGTCACATGCTGAACAAAAATTTGTAATGGTGACATCAGAGGAAAATTGAATATCAGTGATTAAAAAATCATCCTTTACTTTAATAAGGTAATGCTCACAGTTAATTAGCATTAAGGAAACAATAAGAATAGCTTTTAGATTCTGTTTCTTATTTAGTTTTGATTACATTTTAACTTTTTTGAAAGGAAGTGTTTATTATTAGAGATAAAAATGTATTCATAAAAGAAGATAAAGATGATACATGATCAGTTTTATTCTGTGTAAGGTATCTGAGTAACAATAAGGTCGATCACAGTTTATGTGATTTTAATTTTATTATCTCTCAGGTTAAATGGTATCAGTCTAAAACTTTAAGGTAATAAAGATAAACAATAAATAACAGTTAAGAGACAAGTAAATGTGAGCAATATTTATTTTTTTTAGCATCAAATTACTGTTAAAGCAATAAGAACAGTGCATCATTTGGGAATATAGCTGCTTAAGTATTCTAGGTTGCTAGAGATTTAAAAGTATAATGAACACTATGGTGTGAAAGATGTACTTTGTACTCTAATTTTTTTGAAAGATGTACTTTGTACTCTAATTTTTTTGAAAGATGTTTTAGTGGTTGTTGGAAGAACAAATAGAGGTAAAGGTGAGAGAATGGAAGAAGAGTTGGTGTTGTAGAAAATGGTGTCTAGTGTAACAGAGATAGCAATTTTATATACATCAGTTAGCTGCAACTTCAACTAGTTAAAGTTGGGGCATTTGCATTATACTAGGTAATTAATGAAATTTTAGTAGTCATGAAATGGCAAAGTGGTACACCAAGCTTTATAATATATTTTGAAAGTGGTGATTCAGTCATGCCAATACTGCAGAAGTTTTATATTCATTCCAATGTTTGCTTTAAGAGAAAGTTCTGATACAGAACATGATATTGAAGCGGTGAGAAAACTCCAGAACTATTGTTGCAGTGTTGGAGAAAAAGGCTCATGGGAGAGAAAAAATTGTTCACTCGCCAGAGAAATCGAGGTGGTTAGGTAATCGATGGAGAATAGACCTCATTGTTCATTATTAAAACATGCAAGTGCTTTATGGTGTAGTTTCTGAGAATTTATCAACAGATCGACAACCATATCGCACACCTGTACTTAGAACATGTAACTGTGTGGTATGCATCAGTAAATTTTGTTATAACTGGCCTTTTTTTCTTTGAAGAAGATGGATGTTTGGTAAACCTTTAATCCGATTCTTTGATGGCCATGTTGCAAGATTTCCTTTTAACCATTCAAACATCACATTAACCAATAATGGAGATGGTTTCAACAAAATAAAGCAACTATCTGTAAATGAAGGCCATCAATTGACACATTTCATTTAATGATTACTGTGTGCCTTGTTTCTCATAAGGGGGAAAATCGTAAATGTAGTTTTAGTACTTTTTTTTTTAATTTAACATTAAGATTTTTATACTAATATAGTTACCATTTTATTGACTGTATAAATTACATTTATTACAAAACATAATTCGTATCTGTTAAATTAAACTGAATATCTTTGTTTTGTTTTTTCATTGTTTCAGCTGTATGCTATTAGAATAAAATTAATATTCCAGATATTTATTATATAATAAAGATGTATATGCATGCATACATGATATTTATTCTAAATGAAATTTATAAAGCAGTTATTTGGTTTTAATTAGCATTAATATTTCAGGAGATGATATAAACAGATTATTGACAGTACATCTAGCTGAAATATTTTGAGAAATTTATATGATCCTGAAGACCTCTTCAAACTTTGTTCTATTACGGATAGATCTTTTCTGATTTCTTTGCCTGATCCAGAAAAAATCCAGTACAGTTTTTCAACAGTTAACAAAATTTTTGGATATGTACAGGTATTCTAATTTAACAAAGTTACATTATAATTTCAAAAAATTTATTTTATGATTATTTATTTTTTTTTTTTAAACTATTGTTGGGAAAAGAGGGTTCTCAAAGTTACTTTTGTGGTATTTGAGTCATATTAAATTTTAAATTAGTGTAATTTTAAATAAAAGAAACATTCTGATAAAAGCCAGCCCTTTACTTTGAATTGAATCTAGAACTTGCTATGTTACCTGAATGCTGTACATTACTGTAATAGTAGAATACTGTAATTTACTGAACTTGAGAAATACATTTTTTGAACAAAATTTTATTCATTCAACTTGCATTAAATAACATGTGCTGTGCTTACTAATTTTTTACTGTGAAGTACTGATGGCAGATGACATTGGTGCCATTAAATATGATATTATTTTATGGTTAGTTTAAATATAAACAGTGGAGGTAAGAATACAGAACTTATTTATGTTTATGAACTCTATTCAAAATTTCTACCTATTATATTTTAAGCTGTTAATTTGGATATTTTTAAATATTATATTTGAATATAAAAATACAATTCAAATGAAATTTAGTATCATAGTAAAAGTTTTACAAGTGATACTAACTACCAGTTACATTAACCTTTCACAGGAACGGTTTTAGAACATTGCTTATTTAAAACACACACACACACACACACACACACACACACACACACACACACACACACACACACACGCACGCACGCACGCATGCACACACACACACACACACACACACACACACACACATACACACACACACACACACACATATACACACACACACACACACACACACACACACACACACACACACACACACACACATATACATACACACACACACACACATACACATGCATGCATGCACACTCACAGACAGACAACAAGAGTATTGCAACCCCTAAAACTGTTTTAGGTAGAGATGTAAAACTTGCAGGATATTTTATTGGTAAATTATTCAAAGTTTTGGCTTGGAGATGGACTGCAAATGGGGGCTTTAGAGGATTAAATAAAAGAGTCTAAACTATAACGCCTAGTGCAGATTTATTAAAAATAAATAAATAAATTTGTTGCAATGTCTCAACCAAACAGCTGAGGTAACAAAATTAGATTTCTTTTGTGAATAGATTAAACCAGTTATGAAAATTAAAAATGAAACAAATAATTATTCAAATTAATTTTTAAAACTGCAATTAAAATCATTTATAATGAATAAACATTTTTAACCAAATCCAAACTAGCCCTATATTAATTAAATTAATATAGGGTTAATATTTTCTTAGCATGTTTTAGTTGAAGCTAACTTCATGGTTATGGGTATTCCCTTAGACTATTTTGTTGTTAAATTAGGTATTTCTCTTGAGTAATTGTTATGATCAGTTCAAATAATTAACTTAATTTTGTGTAGTAACCAGTTCACTAATTGCTTCTATCTTGTTTATTAACATTATTTACAAAATAACACTGTGAACTTGAAACACTTTCTTAATGAGTAGAGGCTTTAATGATAAAGTTTGGATGTGGAGTAAAATTTGCAAGTTGTAAGGCTATGTTAAATTAAAATCAAGACTTACATTATTAAACTGGAAGTGTTATAGATAAATAAAATCTGAGGAGTCTTAAATTTTCAATCATTGATAATAAATTGTTAGATTTAATGTGAGAATTCATTGAACAATCCCAATTGCCTAACATGAATGGTGGCGTAAGAACATGACATAAGCCTAAGGTCATTATTTAAAACATTGAAAGATAACAAATTATATTGCTGTCTATATGTATGATTTTAAGAACTTACTCCCAAAACCAATGTACTTTCTTTAAATAGTTATAAAATGTTATCTATGCTAAATATGTAATCTGCAAATTATACTTTTAAAATGATCATAAATTCTTTAAATTGATATTAAATGACTTTGTAAGCATTTTAATGTACAATACACTAAAATTGAGAAAATGGATGCATCATGTCTAATTTTATAGTGATAGATGATCTTTGAAATGTATAGTAGTTATTGTAATGGATATCCAATCCATTATGTAGTTGGATGTCCAAAGCACAGGACAACCTCCTTTGAATATGTACCAAATTATGCTATTTTATATCGTTGTAATAAGCTGTGACCACATATTAAAATTAAAGCCAATGAGAAGGGATTTAGGAGGGGTTTTGTGTGGAGCTTTTTGGTGGACAGGTGCTATTATTCAGCAAGCATGAACGGTAGTTGTCCACCTTCTTCATCATTTTCTGGTTACTCAGGGAAAGATAATAAATGTAAAAGTGTGATAGATCTTACGGAGATTTTCCTTAATTTTGCTTTATTTGTAATATGCTACTGGAGTATGTTTGGAAATAGTGTGTATTATAAGTGTAATTTTGGTATTAGTTTGTGACATTGATGTTTTGTGTTTATGTATATTTTGTGACTATACCTGCTACATTGTTATTATTTCTGAATATGTGGTGTTATGCGATAATGATGTAAAATAAATAAATAATGACGTAATAGCAACTTATTGGAGATATTGTTTTCAAGGAAATTATTAAAAAAAAAAAAACATTGCAAAATAAAGTTTGAATTTTCAAATACTTTTATTACTTATAATCAAACATTTAAGTACAGATTCATTGAAAAAGGATGCAGCAATAAAAAAAAATCATATCTTTATGTAATTGAGATAAAATATTAATTGTAATTACAAAATAATCAGCATATTATCAAGTTTGTTTTTGACATGATCAACTGTGACCTTGAGCCCATACACACAACGGCTCAACACCACTGTCAGTCAGTGCAATGGCAACAGTCCACAGAAAGTAAAGTGTGTTGTGTGGTTAGTGGAGTATAAATCAGATATACTGTTCAACAGACATTCCGATGTGTTTATGGCAATGATCCCCCTCATGCGAACAGCATTAGTGGTGGTACGAGCAGTTTAAGAAATCTAGCAACATGGAAGTGAAAAGTCCGCCAGATGGTACAAAAGGAGTAACAGTTGAGCATATTCGTCAAAGTTGTTTAAGAAGCTTAAAATCAGTTTATTACTGAATTTTACAGTTAGGAATTCCAGAGACAACTATTCAAAATGTGTTGCATTAGTGTTTACTGTTTAAGCCTTCATGCTTACAAACTTGAGCTTAAAAATCAAATTAAACGTTTGGGTTGTCCTAAATGTGATAAATTCACAAATAAAATGTTTAATACATTGGTGACAAAACATTTTTAAAATGTGCTATGTTTATGGATGAAACAACTTTACATGTCGGTGGTTGTGTCAGCCAGCATAATTTTAAGATATGGGGATCTCAGCAACCCAATGAAATTATTAAGTGTGTCGTAGAGTCCCCAAAAATATACATGTGGTGCGGTTTAATGTCCGACCATGTGATTGACCCATTCTTTTTTCATCAGCCTGCACAAGGGATTTTTTATTTAGACATGCTACAAGTGTACATTTTCCCACAAGTTAACCAAATTGAACAAGAAAGTAACGTTGCTATAATGTTTCAACAAGATGGTGCACCCTCACACTTTGGCCTAAGTGTTCGACGCGCTCTCAATGAAGGATTCCCTAATCACTGAATTGGTAGGGTTGATCCTGGGCTTTGGTCTTCGAAAAGCCCAGATTTGACTCTCCTAAACATGTTTATATGGAGATATGTTAAAAATATTGTCTACTGTGAAAAAATCCTGGATGTGCATTTAAGACAACGGATCACTGCTGCTATTGCCACACTTACGCCTGCGATGATCCAGTGGACCTGGGCACAAGTTGATTATCAGCTGCATGATTGCAGAGTGACCAAGAGAACTCATATTGAAACATTCTTAAGTATATAAGAAAATGTTTTCAAGTTGGTTAATTTTAAAAAGTACTCATTTGATTATCTTTAGTAGTTTCTGAGTTATAATTTTTTTAAATTACTGAAACCTTTTTCACTGAACTTGTATTATGTCATGCGTACAGCTTTAGAGCCATCAAAAGATTGTTAAAGATTTATTGTATATTTTAAAAAAGTTTGCAAAGGATTGCATAACTTTCTTTACTTTGCAGTTGACATATTTTTATTTCAAATAAATCATAGGGTTTGTAAATGTTAATGAGACTTAATTATGCAGTATTTAGAGTAGTTTAAAAAGTTCAAAATGTTCAGTTGGATAAATTTGACTCGTTTGATCAAATTAATGTTTTTACCTTAAAAATTATGCAATATTTAAAATAAGCGAGAGAAAATCAAAATTCTTACTAAAAAATTTGGGTCCCAGTTGAACTCTTGACCAAATTACTTTAACATAAAAAAATACTTTATTTTTAGTATAATTGCCAAAAAAAAAGAAAATTTTTATTTAAAAATTTTAATCCCATTTCACCTGACCCCATTTGCTTGACACCTGCCTCATATAACATTTTTATTACCATCCAAAACTTAAAAAGCAGCTGAAAGATCAGAATAATAAAAAATAAAAGAAAATGTTAAAATTCTTAGCTTGGGTCCCATGAAACCCTTGCTTTCAAAAACGTTCCCGTGTCATCTGTAATAATAGTACAGTTGGACTTTCAGTTTTGAAAATTAAAGTTTTAAAAAAAGCTGCTATTTTAAGTATGAATTCCATTAAGTCCCCTTGTTTTCTGGGACTTAATAGTAGTATTAAGCTCCTTAATAGTAATTCAATAAACAAATTTTGATTAGATTTTAGAGGCGCAGAAGACCTGGATTTACTTTATTAAAAGTAGATCCGGGTATCTTAGGCAGAAAATTAGCTCTTAGCTAATGTGATGTTCAGGATAAAATCCCAGGGAGATTTTCCATTCCCAGTTAGTTCCAGTAAAACGTCAGCTGTGAGCTAGTAGAAGAAATAGCTGGAGATAGAGCCAGACAGCAGTTGATAGAATATTACAATCCAGTGGCTTCAATCCAAGTAAAAAGGGAATGGGTAGAAGAAGGGAATTATCTAAAATAATAGTTTTAGATATTATCTGGAACTCATAAATATTATCTAGAATAGATATTATTTATTATGTAGAAAATTACAGTAGTTTAGTCTTGCTTGCAACCAAATAATGAATACAATATTTATTTTCTTGTTACAAATGTACCAGTTAATAGTATATAACAACTGGATGTTATGATTTGTGAACAGTTGCATTAATCATTTGAAAAACCTTCGGTTAAATATAAAATTTACTTCTTTAGTTCTTTATGTTGTTCTGAAATATTTGCCTTTCCATTAATCCAAACTCATTCTAGCATGTGTACCTGCTATATTGGGTTAATGTTTCTTATCTATTTTATAGTTTGAACTTCTTATATCACATGGAAATGTAGTATCTCAAATATACACTTTTAAAATTTAAGAAAGCTTTAGTTTGTTTTCCTTAATTTTGGACCTGTTTTTTTGTTTATTATATATAATTAATAAAATTTGGTAAGAAAAAGTTATTCCCTTCTTCTTTATTTGGTTGCTGTCATGTTACTAGATGAAGTTGGGTATATTATAGAATTTTCATATTACTCAGAGTGGTTAATAATTAAACATTCATTATAATGCTGAATAATAGAGAATGTAGTTAAAAAGTTAAGTGACATTTTTGGCTTAATTTTACTATTTGATCTTTTTATAAATTCCCTCTGTTTAATTCTGATTCATATTTCATGTAGACTTCATTACATTTATTAAATTCTGTGATATTTAATATGATTTTGTTCCAGGTTTTTAATTTTTCATAGATATATTACAATGTGTGAATACCTTGGAAAGCACTTGGCTGATGACAAGATGAAAGAATTATCTTCATTCATTGTTTGCAGAGTGCACACTTTGTTGCATTTCATTTCATGGTTTTCTGGCTTAGCACATCATTGTCTTCTTACTGCAGCCCTTTCATACTTAAAACACTTTCTTCATATAGTTCTTCCAACATGTGCTGATATTATTAATTCTTTATTGCATCACATTGTTACAACTGTTCTCCCAATTATTTCATCTGCTAAGGATATTCGTAAGTAACTGTTTTCAATTTAAGAGGAATTTTTTTTTTTAATTTTTTTCTTTGTATTATCATCTAGGTAAACAATTTTTTTGTCTTTGTAAAAGTTTTTTTGCTTGACGGGGCAACAATAGACTTTAATTTTTGGCCTTAGATAGAAAACTGTAGTTTAACTTTGTTTTGCAACATTATTTATAATTTCTTTGTAATATGAACCATGTCTGCATTGTTAAACATGTAGTTCTTTTTTTCTATTTTTAATAAAGATTGTTTTCATTCTCAATTATTGAACCTTCTAATTTCTTCTGACTGATCAATTATTTTTTTAGATTTTATTCTAAAATATTGCAAAACAATTTTTAAAAAAATCATAAAACCCTTTGCTGTTTAGTAAAGTTTTCTGAGCTAGCTTTTATTCTAAATTAAGTTATTCAGAGACTTCTGAGTGTTGAGTTGTCAGATGTGATGCTAGTGTTTGATTAAGCTTTGAAAGATCATTGTTGAACATTTTGTGTTGAAAGAATATATGAAATAATATATGTGATTAAATTCATCAATTTCATTTAATGTGGAATTACATTTCAAAAGCTTAATATTTTCTGAATAAAATAATCGGTGTACATTCTTGCATTAAATTATAACATTGAATTTGAAAAAAAATAGTATACAGTGAATTGGAAACTTATCTTCCATGAAGTAAAGTTTACAGTTTTCTTATGTTATTTTGCCTAATACATATACCATCATCGGCCAAAAATTACAAATGAAGAACACATTACAGTGAAATAACTAGTATAGTAATTGGATATTCACTCGTACTTATAGACAACACATTATATAACAAATTTACATTGGCTGCATTAAATATTGATCAGGCTGACGACACACATTCAACTGCAGATACAAAAAAAAAAATAAAATCACAACATACAACAGAGTTATCCTTTGCATTTAATCTCATATATAGAAGGACATACATACATCAGTGTTTTAACCACAACATACAAATGTTACAAATAGTATGTAATAGCTATCGTACCTGAAAAATGTGAAATGTACAAATCCACTAAATCTGACAAAAACAATTCAGTAAGTTAGACAACACGTATTGATTGATTGCACTGTTTGTCCATGTATTTTCTAATCACATCAAGACAGATTTATATGACAGTTCTACCATTAACTTCATTGAAAGAAAGTCAAATAATAGTTCTCAAAAGATCTGAAAATATTAGTCATTGTAAATATTATTCCAAAAAATTGATTTAATGGTTATGTTAAAAATTCTTTTTTATGAGACAACTGATAGAAATTTTAATAAAGATACATTCAATAAAATCTGTTCCATCTTCAGAGTGGCTGAACTTGTAATAGTTTAGTAAGCGATGCAGAGATTTTAATCTTTTAAAAACAATTTTAATCTTTTAAACAATTTAAAAAATTTTTTTTTTCTGTCAAGCAAGTATATTAGTTACCTCTCTGTGTATGTGTTTGTAAAATAATACCCTTTTTGATTGGGTGAAATAAACTTTATTTTAAAAATTTTAATATTGGCTGACATCCAGTTTACTTGTTTTGTATATTTCAGGTAATAGATCAGTAGAAATAATATACTTGCTGGTAGTTGAAAATCATAATGTTCTTCCTGGAATTGCAAAATTAGATCCTCTACCAGATGACCAGGATTTTGAAACTATTTTAAATGTTTACAACACTGTGCGATTTATTCAGTAGCTAATTCTTTCAACAGTAACTTTAGACGATAGCAATTTATCTTTTGCTGCAGGTGCATCTGTTGATGGCATAACCATTGGTAGTGAAAATTCTCATGAATCAAAAAGTAATACACCAGCGTTGTTAACCGGTCAGTCCAAAAAAAATGATCAATATTTCAAACTTTTTATTTAAGTTTTTTTTGTAGTAAAAGATTGTTTTGTTCTCTGAATTGCTTTTTTTAAAGTTTGTTTGAAATAATTTTTAATGTTATAAATATTAATAACATTCAATTATTTATTACACAGGTGTCATTGTTTTTTTTCTTTATTTTTAGATTTTATTATAATTGATAATAAATTTGATTAATATTGCATTTATTTGCATACTTTTTATGCCTTTTGTTTAAATATTTACTTCATATGATTCATTTTGTTTTTTTATTACAGCAAGGAGATTTACTACAACTGAAAGAGGAACCGCTTGATATTGTTGATGGTTATATTGAAAAAGATCCTTTAGCAATTGAAGAGACTAAATTAGTTAAAACAGAAAATTTAAAAATTGAAAATGAAGAGGTAAGGGTGTTCGATTTTACATACATGAGACACCAATTATCCAGATGGGCCTTTGCCAGTCTAAATCTAGATAATTGAAAAGGATAATCTAAAAAGTATTTATCATATATAGTGTACAAATCATTCTTAATGTTTAATGGTTAACATACTAATTACAACAAAAAAAAAAACAAATATATATATATATATATATATTCCAGTAAGATTATAAAGAAATTGGAACATTTGTACAATGTAAGAAAAAAGATATGCAATAATATGATTAATATAGTGTGTAGGAAAGGCCAAAATATATGCTTTTGCTAAATGAATTGCAAAAGTCAATTAAAGACTCCAGTAAAATAAAGATTGATAAAAAAAATTCTTGTGAAAGCATACATTTATTTGATTAGTGTTAAGATTTCCCAAATAATGTATTAGGTTTTTTAAAACAGCTTATTCTGCATTTAAGCAGTGCAGTTAGTTGAACATCTGGAAAATTGGCATCCCAATGTATTATCTTTTCATTATTATTACCTAATGTGTAAATTTTGGATTATATACAGTTCATTTATTAACTTGTCGCAAATCTGTTGTTTAACAGCTGATTTTTAAAATCGAAAGGTTTTCCTGTTCAAATCCTAGTAAACGTTAGTTGCTTTATACAGATTTAAAAACTAAACAGTGGATATCTTCCTCGTCAGGAACAGTCTGCCTGAGTCTGACAAGAATACACTTTGTTTACATGTCACACATATTATCATCTCATTGGGTCATGGTGAACCAAGTTGACATGTTGGTGACTGAAGGATGTCAATATACATACATTTTTGAATACTTTTCTCACAATAAAAAAACATATATTATACAAATACCACTTTAGCTTAAAAATTGCTTTAAATTAATTTTTATGAAAACAGTTCATAAATATTTATGAATTTAGGCAATCATGGTTCAAGATCACACAATAACACATACATTCACATTTGCCAATTCACAGAGCTATTGCTCTATTTCAGTTTAAAACTAGTTATAAATAATTACTTTTTAAAAATAAAATTTAATGTTTTTGAAATATGAAAATATTTTAAGAAGTATATTTGTATTCCTTTGAAAATTTGTAAAAGAAGGGGCAGCAGCTTAAAGACCAACATCACATTCACAGCAATAATATTATGATTCCTTTCTTATCTTATTTGCATAATGAACAACACATCTTGTTGGTGTAGGTTTTTTCTGTATCAGAAATATATGACAAATGTTGTTTATAGGGTATGAGAGTATCATCTCTTATAGAGGGCCTACCTGTTTTAAAAATGACTTTATGATGAATTTGCTCAGTAAGAGCTTTGTGTATTGAATAAAAGTGTACTTGCCACCACTTTTCGTATGAATATTTAATATACTTATATTTAAAAGGTAGCAGAACTGCTTTTATATCACACTTGTACTCTTTTTTTTTGAGTAAGCATCTGCTCAGCATTTGATCCACCTGATCACCTCCACCCATAAAATTATTATAATCATTGACAACATCTGGAAGGATTGCCTTCTTTTCTTTCCGTACTTCTTCTAATTGTATATTATTCATATACAAGACACTTCATAATTTTCCCCTCGTTATCGCACACTACATGAATTTCATTTTTATTTAATTTCTTTTGCAGAATTATCTTTTGGAATATTACGCCTTTATTTTCTGACAGTACCCACTGAGTCAGTATTTTGCTCACTGAAAGTGAGAGCAAGTTCAGGATGGCAAAATAATTGTTGTTGTAAATATAGTGATGTTTGTGTACAGGTTACTAGATTTTAAAAGTTGTGATAATATTAGTGGTGTAACCATGAATTGGGTTTTTTGTAATTTGTGTCTGCACCTACATAAATTATCAAGTTATAATAACTTGCTTCTGATGCTGAAATAACATAAGTCTTAATGCCAAAGTGTGTCCCTTTTTATTCTAATAAATTGAATGAAACGTAGCCTAGCTTGTTACAGCGGTAAACTTTCATCGACCATTAAATTATTTCTGGTGTGTATGAATCTTTTACGAGTTTTATTTTTTGGAAATAGGTTATTATTTTTATCATCAGTAAAACAGAGGAAACGCAACAGAAGTTTAATTTTTATGAGATAAAATTTTTCCAAATCCTGGAGTAATAAAAAGAGGCTGGTTTGTATAATAACTTTTGATTTGTGGCTTCCAAATAATTCCTGATAGCATATGTAAATTATAAACAACAAAACCATCTCATTATTATCAATTATCAGTCCTGCTTCCACAGGTTTACTAGTTTATTTCATTAGAATATCAACTAATTTATCAGTAAAAAATAACCTGAATAAAGAATATATATTGTTAGTGTCATCAATTGAGAAGTTTATTCCTGGAGTAGGAACAAAACATACTGCACTGATGCATGATTAATTTGCAACTGACACCAGTAGATTAGAGTAGTAACACACAACCAGTAATGCTAATAGAAGCGTTGTTAAAGGTAACACTTTAAATAATTGCAGTTCTAGCTTTCTGTTTGGTTTTTAAGTTGTTCACCCTGTGTATGTGAATATATATATTAATATATTTAAATATTAGTGGATATTCCTACTCGTCTGATCCAACATCCAAAAAACCATTGTTCATTAACACGGTAACATTTCGATAAAAGTGTGGTGAGGCACCATCTTGTTGGAAACTGAATCGGTAACATCTCGATAAAAGTGTGGTGAGGCACCATCTTGTTGGAAACTGAATCCTGCACGAATCTGAGGAACAGTAAATTTCTCAAGCATGTCGAGGTACATGTGCCCTATAACAGTGGGCTCCATGAAAAAAAAAACAGGTCAATGATGCCATTTTTGTTTCGCCATAACCAGACATTGAATTTTGATGTGTTTGTTTCATTTTTAATTGTATTTTTTTTTTTTTTAATTTTACAGGTTACTATCGATGAAGGAACTATAGAGATACTACAAAGAATTATATTACTTGTAAGAGATGCATAAATAATTCTGTACATGAGGGAATTATAAAAAAAAAATCCAATGAATGTACGTGTGTATATGGTGATGTTACAACAGAAAAAGATGTAGTTGAAAATATAAGTAGTCAAAAACAAGTTACCTATCCAGAAAGGAAAAAAATTGGTTTGTGAATATTGCAATGAAAGTTTCAAATGTAATATTATTTAAAGAGTCACATTAACTTTCAAATTAAAGAGAAAAAAAATAATACTAACTTTTGTCAGAAGTCTTTTAATTAAAGTTCTACTTTAAAATCGCATCTAAATATTCATACAAAAGAGAAAAGTTATGTTTGTAACTTCTGCCAAAAGGTTTTGAATTGTTCTTTTAGTTTAAACAGACACCTTAATATTCATAGAAAAGAGAAAATTTATTTATGTAAATTCTGCCAAAAGGTTTTTTATAATCCTTCTAATTTAAAGAAACATCTTAATATTCATACTAAAGAGAAAAATTATGTATGTAAGCATCAAATGATAGGTAAGCATCTACACATAAAGTAGACTAGAATAAGATTTAAACAATTTAAATTTTGGCATAGTTATGCCTACAAAGCATTTTTTTCTTTTTTTTTAACATGTTGTACCACCGTTAGATATTGCGTCAGAGATGAGATGGTAATTTGTAGAATATGAAAAATGTAAATACCTGACCAGGATTTGAACCCAGAACATGTAGATGAAAGGCTACAACACTACAATTTTTACCACGTAGGCCAACCAAGGCTACAAAATGCTTAAAGAAAAAAAAATTAGATTTATATATTACCTTTGTTTATAATGTGCGGATAATGTTTATGAACATTTAAGTCCAGAATTATACCGATCGGGTAATTTGGTAGGTGTTGATTGATTCCACAAATTCAGAAAATGAGGTGTAGAGACAATGTGTGTAAAGTTCACAAGTGAAAGTTGTTTTTGACATTGTTTTTCTCAAATGCATTTCCACAAGTAACACTGATCTTGAATGACTGTAAAGCTTCGTCTGATTTTGTATTAAATTTACTTCATATCACATGTCTTACATTTTAGTAATGTTTTCAGATATTAAAACCAACAAAAAGTGTACAATCTGATATCTTTGTCTGTTATCAATATTGATCTCAAAATCTTTATTGTTTTTCTCTATTCTTTTATTCTCTATCCAGAATAGAATAAAAAGTGATCGGAGTCAACAGATCACATTACCTTATCCCTTTTTTGACTTTAATCATTCCTGCAATTCCAAATAAGTTTAACTTTAGAAAAGACAATGGAAATTTTTGTTCAGTTAAAAAGTTTATCATTCATTCCCATTTCTATCAACAGAATCAACACCTTTTTAAAATGTAAAATGTAGTACATAATTCTTGCATTTCACCATTCTATCTCATTTTATTAATTTTATACAAATGATTTGTTCCATACAATATCTTACTGTTCTAAACCACCATGATATATTTTCCAAATTGTTTATTGATGTGCTATTCAGTTTCTACAACTTACTAAAAGAAGAGATATTCCTTTGTAATATTAACTTCCATTTTGTCTCCTTTTTGGGTAGAGGCTGAATTAGGGCAGACTACCCATTATTATGGGATTTTTTCAGTTTTCCAAATAATTTCTCTAATAGATCATCACACATTAATTAACTAATCAGTATAATTATAAAAGTTACGCCATTATTGAGTCCTCACCAGATACTTTCTTATTTTGTAGATATCTGATTAAATATTCGGTACTTGCGTATTAACGCCACCGCAGATACAGCTTTATTTTTAAAAACAAAGTATTCAATCACCGGTTGAAAATGAACAGTCTCTATTAATTTTAATAAATGGTTATTTATATTTATTTATTTAATAAATATAATTTAACAAAACTTAACCTATGCTCGCTAACCTTGACTAATTAACACCGTAATTTTTTGAGTATTTATTTAATAAATTAAGTAATTATTTATTATTTAAATAATCAAAACAATCCTGTTAATTAGTCAAGGTTAGCGAGTGTAGGTTAAGTTTGGTTAAATTTTTTTTTTGTCCAGTCATTTGACTGGTTTGATGCAGCTCTCCAAGATTCCCTATCTAGTGCTAGTCGTTTCATTTCAGTATACCCTCTACATCCTACATCCCTAACAATTTGTTTTACATATTCCAAACGTGGCCTGCCTACACAATTTTTCCCTTCTACCTGTCCTTCCAATATCAAAGCGACTATTCCAGGATGCCTTAGTATGTGGCCTATAAGTCTGTCTCTTCTTTTAACTATATTTTTCCAAATGCTTCTTTCTTCATCTATTTGCCGCAATACCTCTTCATCTGTCACTTTATCCACCCGTCTGATTTTTAACATTCTCCTATAGCACCACATTTCAAAAGCTTCTAATCTTTTCTTCTCAGATACTCCGATCATCCAAGTTTCACTTCCATATAAAGCGACACTCCAAACATATACTTTCAAAAATCTTTTCCTGACATTTAATTTTTGATGTAAACAAATTATATTAATTACTGAAGGCTCGTTTAGCTTGTGCTATTCGGCATTTTATATCGCTAATGCTTCGTCCATCTTTAGTAATTCTACTTCCCAAATAACAAAATTCTTCTACCTCCATAATCTTTTCTCCTCCTATTTTCACATTCAGCGGTCAATCTTAGTTATTTCTACTACATTTCATTACTTTTGTTTTGTTCTTGTTTATTTTCACGCGATAGTCCTTACGTAGGACTTCATCTATGACGTTCATTGTTTCTTCTAAATCCTTTTTACTCTCGGCTAGATTACTTATTGCTAAATTACTATATCATCAGCAAATCGTAGCATCTTTATCTTTTCACCTTGTACTGTTACTCCGAATATAAATTGTTCTTTAACATCATTAACTGCTAGTTCCATGTAAAGATTAAAAAGTAACGGAGATAGAGAACATCCTTGTCGGACTCCCTTTCTTATTATGGCTTCTTTCTTATGTTCTTCAATTGCTACTGTTGCTGTTTGGTTCCTGTACATGTTAGCAATTGTTTTTCTATCTCTGTATTTGAACCCTAATTTTTTTAAAATGCTGAACATTTTATTCCAGTCTACGTTATCGAATGCCTTTTCTAGGTCTATAAACGCCAAGTATGTTGGTTTGTTTTTCTTTAATCTTCCTTCTACTATTAATCTGAGGCCTAAAATTGCTTCCCTTGTCCCTATACTTTTCCTGAAACCAAATTGGTCTTCTCCTAACACTTCCTCCACTCTCCTCTCAATTCTTCTGTATAGAATTCTAGTTAAGATTTTTGATGCATGACTAGTTAAACTAATTGTTCTGTATTCTTCACATTTATCTGCCCCTGATTTCTTTGGTATCATTACTATAAGACTTTTTTTGAAGTCTGACGGATATTCCCCTTTTTCATAAATATTACACACCAGTTTGTATAATCTATCAATCGCCTCCTCCCCTGCACTGCGCAGTAATTCTACAGGTATTCAGTCTATTCCAGGAGCCTTTCTGCCATTTAAATCTTTTAATGCTCTCTTAAATTCAGATCTCAGTATTGTTTCTCCCATTTCATCCTCCTCAACTTCCTCTTCTTCCTCTATAAAACCATTTTCTAATTCATTTCCTCCGTATAACTCTTCAATATATTCCACCCATCTATCGACTTTACCTTTCGTATTATATATAGGTGTACCATCTTTGTTTAACACATTATTAGATTTTAATTTATGTACCCCAAAATTTTCCTTAACTTTCCTGTATGCTCCGTCTATTTTACCAATGTTCATTTCTCTTTCCACTTCTGAACACTTTTCTTTAATCCACTCTTCTTTCGCCAGTTTGCACTTCCTGTTTATAGCATTTCTTAATTGCCGATAGTTCCTTTTACTTTCTTCATCACTAGCATTCTTATATTTTCTACGTTCATCCATCAGCTGCAATATATCGTCTGAAACCCAAGGTTTTCTACCAGTTCTCTTTATTCCGCCTAAGTTCGCTTCTGCTGATTTAAGAATTTCCTTTTTAACATTCTCCCATTCTTCTTCTACATTTTCTATCTTATCTTTTTTACTCAGACCTCTAGCGATGTCCTCCTCAAAAATCTTCTTTACCTCCTCTTCCTCAAGCTTCTCTAAATTCCACCGATTCATCTGACACCTTTTCTTCAGGTTTTTAAACCCCAATCTACATTTCATTATCACCAAATTATGGTCGCTATCAATGTCTGCTCCAGGGTAAGTTTTGCAGTCCATGAGTTGATTTCTAAATCTTTGCTTAACCATGATATAATCTATCTGATACCTTGCAGTATCGCCTGGCTTTTTCCAAGTGTATATTCTTCTATTATGATTTTTAAATTGGGTGTTGGCAATTACTAAATTATACTTCGTGCAAAACTCTAGTCGGTCCCCTCTTTCATTCCTTTTGCCCAACCCGTATTCACCCACTATATTTCCTTCCTTGCCTTTTCCAATGCTTGCATTCCAATCTCCAACTATTATTAAATTTTCATCTCCTTTTACGTGTTTAATTGCTTCATCAATCTCTTCGTATACACATTCTACCTCATCATCATCATGGGCGCTTGTAGGCATATAGACGTTAACAATCGTTGTCGGTTTAGGTTTTGAATTTATCCTTATTACAATGACTCTATCGCTATGCGTCTTGAAATACTCCACTCTCCTCCCTATCTTCTTGTTCATCACGAAACCTACTCCTGCCTGCCCAGGCTAGATTACTTATTGCTAAATTACTATATCATCAGCAAATCGTAGCATCTTTATCTTTTCACCTTGTATTGTTACTCCGAATCTAAATTGTTCTTTAACATCATTAACTGCTAGTTCCATGTAAAGATTAAAAAGTAACGGAGATAGGGAACATCCTTGTCGGACTGCCTTTCTTATTACGGCTTCTTTCTTATGTTCTTCAATTGTTACTGTTGCTGTTTGGTTCCTGTACATGTTAGCAATTGTTCTTCTATCTCCGTATTTGAACCCTAATTTTTTTAAAATGCTAAACATTTTATTCCAGTCTACGTTATCGAATGCCTTTTCTAGTTGTATAAACGCCAATTATGTTGGTTTGGTTTTCTTTAACCTTCCTTCTACTATTAATCTGAGGCTTGAAATTGCTTCCCTTGGTTAAATTATATTTATAAAATAAATAACCATTTATTAAAATTAATAAAGAGACTGTTTTGAATCTATGTTAAACTCTATATCGGCCCATTTTACACTGAAATCCGATTGTCTACTTGTTTTTAAATAAAGCTATAGCTGCGGTGGCGTTAATACGTAAGTACCAAATATTCTTTATTTCTTGTTTATTCGAGGTATTTGAGTTTTCTAGTTTATTTACTTGTTCCAAACAGTTGAGCTTTTCTTTGGTATTTTGCAGTTTCAATAGTTCTTCAAAATAAATTGCTAAAATTTTACTATTGCAAGTTTATACGACATATTTAAAAAAATTTTTTATATTATCTGTACTTAATTTTTTAGAAAATAATTTTCTTGGAGAAAGAGATTAATTTATTGTAATGAAAAGTGCAGTATATTTGAATTTCAGTTTTAGAAATACGTTTATAAGATATAAATTGTGAGTTTTTATGTGATGTTAATAAATAACATTTTCTTCATAATGTAAAAGATTTTAGAATTAAGTAGTTTGATTTTATAATATATCTGTATAGTTAAAATTTTAACATCCACTTCTAATATTTAAGTGAACTAAATGAACGCTTATATATATTTATTTTATTTTTAAAATTGTATTATCGATTTATTTTCAAATGTAAATTCTATGTTAAATATTTTTTAATCTAATAAACAAAGTTCTACAGAAAAAAGTTGATTTTTATTTAAAACACACGATTCTTTTTGTAAAAACATTAATATATTTTAGTCTGTCCAGATGCAGGTTTATTACCCACCGGGTTGGTCTAGTGGTGAACGCGTCTTCCCAAATCAGCTGATTTGGAAGTCGAGAGTTCCAGCATTCAAGTCCTAGTAAAGCCAGTTATTTTTACACGGATTTGAATACTAGATGGTGGATACCGGTGTTCTTTGGTGGTTGGGTTTCAATTAATCACACATCTCAGGAACGGTCGAACTGAGAATGTACAAGACTACACTTCATTTACACTCGTACATATCATCCTCATTCATCCTCTGAAAAATTATCTAAACGGTAGTTACCGGAGGCTAAACATGAAAAGAAAGTAAAAGATGCAGGTTTATTATTTATCTTGTACTATAATGTTATTTTTGAATCATCCATCATAGGTTGTTTGGTGGATATCTCTTATGGGACTACCCACCAAACAGTCCTTGTGGAGGGGAATATGTTGCTAGGCAACATTCTCCTTGAAAACCAACTGTAAACTGGTGGTATGGCAAACTAAACTTAACAGAGATGCCAAATTTCACTATTTTAAATAACAACCTATTTTATTGGCTGTTTTGAAAGTTGTATCTTATCATGTTCTATTCTCATATTGGTTATTACACCAAAATAATATTTTTTATTAGAGAAATGACACCATAGCTTCGATTAAAGCCATAAACTATGTATTTTATACATATGTAGTATTTATAGTGCGTTTGTTTCTTTTGTGTTTTGTAAGGAGCTCTGAAAGTAGAAAAGAAGAATAGAGAACTTGTCCTGTTCAGTTTAGGTCTTTATTTTTTATAGTTGTTACATTATAATCGTAAGCAAGAAAATGGTTATTTCAGTAAGGCAGTTTTTTGATGAAGTGAAAAGCATTACTGAAAACAACGCTCCACTTTCACTTTTCATCAGAGTAAGAGACCGAACAGCAAAAGCAGAAGGCATAGCAAAATGTATTGTATCTCGGATAGCAATGTAAAGGGTCCGCCACGGGAAACGGACGTTTTTTAAGTTGGTATTACGCATCCGGTAGGAGTTGGAGAAGGGAGCCAAGGCCGGCGTGTCACTCGTCTGACCTTGCAGTTTATGCTTGTTCAATGTTTAGTTGCCATCATGCCTCTTTGGAATGTAGAGCATCGCGTTTTCGTGTATGACAGTTTTGTGCGGAGCGGCGAATCAGTTACGGAAGTTCAACGTCTCTTTCATCGAAGGTTTAACGTTCCTCGGCGTGGAGATATACCGAGCCGGAACACCATTTTGCGATGGGTTAGCCCTTCGTAGTGGAGGTAGTCTAATGAAAAGGCAGCCACCGGGACCACGTCGCACAGTTTGATCTTCGGAGAACGTGGAACGTGTAAGACAGGCTGTTTTAACTAGTCCAAGATGTTCAGTTTGTAGGCATTCTGCAGCGCTACGAATATCCAATAGTTCAGTGCGGCAAATTCTACACAGAGATTTAGGTTTTCACCCTTATAAAATGTCAGTTGTGCACAAGTTAACAGAGGGCGACTACCCACAACGTGCAGCTTTTGCTGAAGCGATGCTCCAAATTTTGGAAGATGAGCCCAATGCGATTTTGATAATGAGCGATGAGGCTCATTTTCATCTCAATGGTATTGTGAATCGTCAGAACTTCCAATACTGGGCCTGTGAAAATCCACGCACTTTACATGAATTACCATTACACAGCCCCAAAGTTACGGTGTGGTGCGGCGTCGGGAAATTTGGTTAGGTGGGGCCCTACGTTTTTGAG
>NC_134463.1:26591152-26593652 GCF_047948215.1 Lycorma delicatula | reverse complement strand
TCTCTCTCTCTGTGTGTGTGTGTGTGTGTGTGAGTGTGTGTGTGCGTATGTATGTTTGTGTATATTTCTCATCACTTCTGTATCTGTGACTGTGTGTTGTTTTCGTACCTTTATTTTCTAATGCTCTTCTCTCTAAAACTTTTTTTTATAAAAACAAAATGTCAAAAGGCGGTTATGTCTTTCTGTGTCTCTCACACTCTCTCTCTCTCTCTCATTCGCTCTCTCTCTCTCTCTCTGTGTGTGTGAGTGTGTGTGTGTATTTCACTCACACTATCTGTGTGTGTGTGTGTATAGTATTCCTACATTTATTTTCTCTCTAGTGAAGGGGGTTATGTCTGTCTTTCTGTCTGTCTGTGTGTGTGTGTGTGTGTGTGTGTGTGTGTGTTGTTTATCTTCCTTTATTTTCTAATACTCCTGTCTTTAAAACTCTCCAGTATAAAAACAAATTTTTTTGAGAGGGTTATGTCTGTCTGACTTTCACTCTCTCACACACACACTCACTCACTCTCTCTCTCTCTCTCTCTCTCTCTCTCTCTCTCTCTCTGTGTGTGTGTGTGTGTGTGTATATGTATGTGTGTGTATATTTCTCACTTCTTCTGTATCTGTGTTTGCGTGTTGTTTTCCTACCTTTATTTTCTAAAATTCTTCTCTCTAAAATTTATCTTTATAAAAACAAAATGTCAAAAGGGGGTTATGTCTTTCTGTCTCTCTCTCTCTCTCTCTCTCTCATTCGCTCTCTCTCTCTCTCTCTCTCTGTGTGTGTGAGTGTGTGTGTATAGTATTCCTACGTTAATTTTCGTAGAAACCTCTCTCTAAATCTCTTCTGAATATAAACAAAATATAGTGAAGGGGGTTATGTCTGTCTTTCAGTCTAACTGTCTATCTGTATCTGTGTGTGTGTGTTGTTTTCCTTCCTTTATTTTCAAAACTGCTCTCTAAATCTCTCCTGTATAAAAACAAAATATGGTGAGGGGCTATGTCTTTCTGTCTTGTGTGTGAAGTTGTGTGTATTTATCTCTCACCCCCTTTCTATCACTGGGTGTGTGTGTGTGTGTGTGTGTGTGTGTTGTTTTTCTGCCTTTGTTTTCTAATACTCCTGTCTTTAAAATTCTCCAGTATAAAAACAAAGTATTTTGAGAGGGTTATGTCTGTCTGACTTTCACTCTCTCTCTCTATCTCTGTGTGTGTGTGTATGTGTGTATGTATGTATGTGTGTGTATATTTCTCACTTCTTCTGTATCTGTGTGTGTGTGTGTGTTGTTTTCCTACGTTTATTTTCGTAGACTACGCTCTCTAAATCACTTCTGAATATAAACAAAATATAGTGAGGGGTTATGTCTGTCTTCAGTCTGTCTGTCTATCTGTGTGTGTGTGTATAGTTCTCTCTTATTTTGTATCTGTGTGTGTGTGTTGTTTTCCTACCTCTATTTTCAAAACTGCTCTGTAAATCTCTCCTATATAAAAACAAAATATGGTGAGAGGCTATGTCTGTCTGTCTTTTGAAGGGTTTAAATAAATAATTTTTAAGGGTTTATGTCAGTCTGCCTTTCTTTCTTTATCTCTTTCTTTCTTTTTCTATCACTATCTTTCTCTCTCTCTCTCTCTCTCTCTGTGTGTGTGTGTGTGTGTGTGTGTGTTGTTTTTCTTCCTTTATTTTCTAATACTCCTGTCTTTAAAACTCTCCAGTATAAAAACAAAGTATTTTGAGAGGGTAATGTCTGTCTGTCTTTCACTCTCTCTCTCTCTCTCCTCTCTCTCACTCTCTCTCTGTGTGTGTGTGTGTGTGTGTGTGTGTGTGTGTGTGTGTACTTCACTCACACTATCTGTGTGTGTGTATAGTATTCCTACGTTTATTTCTGTAGACTCCTGTCTCTAAATCTCTTCTGAATATAAACAAAATATACTGAGTGGGTTATGTCTGTCTTTCTGTCTGTGTTGTGTGTGTGTGTGTGTGTGTGTGTGTGTGTGTGTGTGTGTGTGTGTGTGTGTGTGTGTTGTTTTCCTACCTTTTTTTTTTTTAAATGTTTCTCTATAACTCTCTAGTATAAAAACAAATTATTTTTAGGGGGTTATGTTTTCCTATGTTTCTTTTTTTCTCTCTATCGCTCATTCTCTCTCTCTCTCTATCTGTATGTGTGTTTCTCTCTCACCTCCACTTTATAAGTGAGTGTGTTTTTTGTTCCTACCTTTATTTTCAAAACTGCTCTCTAAATCTCTCCTGTATAAAAACAAAATATGGTGAGGGGCTATGTCTGTCTGTCTTGTGTGTGAAGGTGTGTGTATTTATCTCTCACCCCCTTTCTATCACTGTGTGTGTGTGTGTGTGTGTGTGTTGTTTTTCTGCCTTTTTTTTCTAATACTCCTGTCTTAAAACTCTCCAGTATAAAAACAAAGTATTTTGAGAGGGTTATGTCTGTCTGACTTTCACTCTCTCGCTCTATCTCTGTGTGTGTGTGTGTGTGTGTGTGTGTGTGTGTGTTGTTTCCTACCTTTATTTTTT